>NC_041383.1:431534682-431571203 GCF_002162155.2 Triticum dicoccoides
CTGACCTAGTTCCTTCGCCTATATATACTCTTATACCCTGAAAACATCCAAGGGAGCCACGAAACCACTTTTCCACCGCCGCAACCTTCTGTACACGTGAGATCCCATCTAGGGACCTTTTCCGGCGTCCTGCCGGAGGGGGACTCAATGACGGAGGGCTTCTACATCAACACCATTACCTCTCCGATGAAGCGTGAGTAGTTTACCGCAGACCTTCGGATCCATAGTTATTATCTAGATGGCTTCTCTCTCTTTGATTCTCAATACCATGTTCTCCTCGATGTTCTTGGAGATCTATTCGATGTAATATTCTTTTGCGGTGTGTTTGCCGAGATCCGGTGAGTTGTGGATTTATGATCAAGATTATCTATGAATATTATTTGGTTCTTCTCTGAATTCTTATATGCATGATTTGATATCTTTGCAAGTCTCTTTGAATTATCGGTTTAGTTTGGCCTACTAGATTGATCTTTCTTGCAATGGGGAGAAGTGCTTAGCTTTGGGTTCAATCTTGCGGTGTCCTTTCCCAGTGACAGTAGGGGCAGCAAGTCACATATTGTATTGTTTCCATCGAGGATAAATGTAACATCCCAAATTTTTAAAATTTGGAATGTTAATAGGATCATTCTTTTTATCATGATTTCTATGCTTATTTAAATTTTCTAAATATTTAAAGTGTTTTCCAACTCAAGGAAATACATTTGGAGTGAAGATAATATGACTTCTCCCCCATAAATTATATTTAGAAAATGTTAATGATATTATATGGAGTTTACAGAAACTATTTAGGGAATTTTAGAAACTCAAAATTATTTTATAGTTGTTATAATGCCCTTTATATGCTTGTATTGAATAATATATATATATATATGTTTAAAGTGCATTTGTGTTTGAAAAATGTTCACGGTATTTTATATTAGTATTAGTAAAGTTTTTAGCCAGATATTACTGTTCGCATGGGCTTGGACAACCGCAGCCCAACTCGATTCCCTCGCCCGTGTGCGCAAGGGAGCAGCATAGCGTCAGCAGGCCGGCCCATTTCCCCGCACAGCCGCAGCCCACTCCGCAACCTTTCCTATTTGTTTTTTCTTCTCTCTCTCTCTCTCTCTCTTTCTCCTTCTGACAGGGAAGGTCCACGATTCATACCCTACCTTGCACTGTGTTCATCTGGGACACCGAAGCCGATCCAGGGTCGATCGATTTGATCGATCCATTGCCTCCACCCCACGGAAACTACTCAATAGATATTCTACGCCTCCTTCTCATCCAATTTTTGGAAAAATCCCCTACATCCGTGCCCTAGAGCTCCCGATTGGATCTCACCGGAGTTCCACTTCGAAGCGCTTCTGCTATCATCGATTCCAGCGCCACCTGAGGGTACCTGAACCACCTTTCTGCGCCTTCTTCTTTGCCTTCTTCTTTGCCTTGATCTCCTCTATTACCTTGACCCCCTATCTCGCACAGGACAGCACCAAACTGAGCACTGTGACCCCAACCCGAAGAAGATCGCCGCCGCCTTTGCTTCAACCGAGGAGAGAGACCACAGGAGGAGGCCTTCGTCGACACAGTGGATACCTACGAGTTCTACGTGCCACTCCGCGTCCGAAGCGCACCTCCCCCAGGCCATCTGACCTCCGTAGCCAATGCCATTATCACCACCGAGCCGCCCCGCGCCGTCCTTCCCCAACTCCGGCGGCTCCCAGACTCTGTTTTCCGGTAAGTCGCCTTACACCATCCGATCTCCATCCGACAGTCTAGATTAGATCGCATGTTTTTTTCGAACCGTTATCTGTTAAGTTGTGGCCGTCCGCTCTTTAGCCACCGCAGCGAACGGTTTCCAGCCATTGACAATGCGGCATGTGGCACATCCACAGCTGTCGCAGTAGTTCTTCCAGAAATCTGTTTTGGCATAATTCTTTTTGGCAGAATCCATATCATATTTACATTTTGGTATACCTTTTAGCCTATAGCTCCATTTAGATAATTCTTTTTCCTGTGTACTCGTAGTGACAGAAGAATACTGTAGAATCAAAATTCACATTTTTGAACTATTCAAATTTGAATTTTTTAAATTTGAATTCAAACTTCCGGAGGCCATTTCTTTTAAACCGTTGATCCAAATTAATTGATTCTTTTTGCATTGTGATCCTACTAGCATGTAGATAATATATACCTACTGATATGTTCTGTTAATTAAGTTTTTATTTGAATTCCTTGTTGTTGACTTTAATGTGGTGTTATGTGAGTACGGTTTATTTATCGGTGCCTTCATTATCGTATAGATTATCCGGAGTGTGAAGCGGATCAGAATTAAGCATTAGAGTACTTCAACATCGTTCAAGGCAAGTTGCACTTTTGCTATGCTCATCCCATATGTCTACTATGCACTGTTATGGTATTTTATATGCTTGGTGTGATTCTTATATTGCTTGTCACCATGTGTGTGTCCTATTTGCATTGTTCATTTGCATGCTTGGATTTGCTAGGGTAGACGTGGGTATGTGTCGAGTGATCCATGAAAGTGATGAGTGTTTATAGCCGTAGGCTCGCGATTATTAACTAGGTGAATGCATCACTGGCAGAGCGCTCTATTGTCCCTAGAGAATGCGCCATTGACAGAGCGCACTTGAGGCGAGGTATAGTTTTCGGAACATAAATCAGGTGGATGCGTCCTTTGCAGAGCGCTCTCTTGTTCATAGAGAATGTCCCATTGACACAGTGCACTTGAGAGATACTTCTGAAGTTCTTGTCATGTTTATTTAGAATCTTTGGGTTATCTTGGGCGAGTAAATCAGAGACGGTTGTGAGTTCGGGTAGTGGAGATAGGTGAAGACTTTCTTCTCCAAATTAACTTGAGTGTTTTGTATGTCATACTTTGCTTGTGGATGTAGGTTTGCTATATCATATTGTGTGATTTGTCAATACATTCAATGTATTGACCCTTGTGGCTGCAACTTATCATGTTGCAGGATTTTCAGATGATCAGTGAGATACAGTAGGGTCGCGAGTCTTCACTCAGCATTTTCGCCAGTGGGCATTGATGGGGCTCATCATTTGCTTATGCTACATTTCCGCTGTTATTATTGAATAAAGCTAGTTATGTACTGTGAGTTTGTAATACTTTATGAATTCTGGATCACACGTTATAGTAAATGATGCACTTGTTATTTGATATTCATACGTACTGTGTGTGCTAGCGAGTTGATCCAGGGACTAGCACGGTATGCATAGAGATATCGAATCTTATCAGTTTCGGGTCGTTACAGATGGTATCAGAGTAGTGTGTTGACTGTAGGTCGTGACCCTGGAAAATGGATTAGAAAAGCCATAGGAGTGAAAGACTTACTTTACAACTTTTTCTCTACATAATCTTGTACTCATATGTTTTCTTTTCGAGTATAGATGACCCCTGTAGTTGTAGTAGTCTAGGAGTTTTAGTACAGACCACCATTACTAAGTTGTGTTCGATAAACGATTTGCGGTAGTATGATGATATCACATCTCTTGTGGATATGACCTTACCTGTAGGTTTTGTTTGTGTTGTGTGATACATCATATGTTTGATCGGTCATTGCTTTTCGTGTTGTCATATTTCGTGGATTGTTTGTATTATGCAATTGGGTGCTTTCATTGTTCATATGTGCTCTTTCGATGTGATTACTTTAGGATAGTTTTAGTGACTTGTGTGAATTGTGTGAATTTAGTGTTTGTTTTTGTTGTTGTTGGAGTTTTAGTTGCTAGCATGAGCATATGGGTAGTGTTTTCCCCTTAGGTCTTTATTCTGTCTATATCCTAATACATGCTGCAACCAAGTGATGAGTTCAAGTTTTACCACATGCGCAAGATCTGACAAGAAGCAAGCACAATCTTGCTGAAGGAAGAACCCTAGAAGAAGCTATAGATAGTAGATGTTTTATAGTAGTTGACGTAAACCTAATAGTTGAGAGGAACGATAGTTGAGTTTGTTTGGCATGCAGAACCAATGGAATTATCTAAACCTAGTTCGGGAGCAAGAGAAATATTCTGCAATGCTTGTGAGGATACCCGAGTGTTAGAGTGCGAGATTCACTAAACCATATACAAGGTAATGATTTGGGTGCTATCGTGGAATTGTCACGGTAGATGTCCTTAGTGTGAGGACTTAGTCGTGAGGCCAACACATCTATGCGGTAGCTTGAGAGGGGTTGATCGGGACCGAGAGACGCAACACAAGACAAGAGTTTAGACAGCTTCGGGCCCGGGGAAACATCATCTGGTAATAGCCCTACATGTTGTTTATGGCTAGGTCTCATTATGCTCATGAGAGAGTCGCGGGTAAGCCGGCTCTTTGTGTCTAGCCCTAGAGATTGTTTCTTCTCGCTTGTCCCTCTTGGGGTGCCCTTCCCCTCCTTATATAAGCTGGAGGGGTGGGTTACATATGGAGTCCTAGTAGGACTTGGACTATTCTATAACAAGTGGAATCCTAGTCTGCCCCCTTAAGGGAAAACTCCTTGTGTATTTCCTCGTAAACCGGCCCACCAGAGTATAAGACGGCCTGTTGGGCCTTGGGACTTGTCGTCCTCTGATCCGCCTGCCGGGTCTCCAGTGAGTCACAATGTCCAAGCGGGTTACATGTAAACCGCCATGTCCGGGCGGATTGCCAGTGAGTCACCATGCTCCAGCCAGGTCTCTGGTGAGTCGCCAAGTCCGGCCGGATCATACTTCCGGCCGGGTCATACCGCGGGGTATATTCCCCATATTAGCCCCCAGTTTAATTTGGATTTATCCATGTTAAACTGATCCTGTAAAATAAACACAAGAACAAACTTGATAGGTTATGCTCCGGGTTAAATATTTTCCTGAACCGGCACCTGATCATGCTTAAGTCCTTGTCATTTCCTCCTGGATGTGTGCTCAATATCTTATAGCAAATCTCCTTTAACAGATATGTTCAAACTTTGCCAATGCAAAAAATCCAGGCACTTCTTCTGAAAAATGCGGGTCAACGGACCAGCTTCATAACCAATTTGTTGACATTGACTCTTGTAGAGAAATATCATAAGAAATAATCCATTTGAGTCGGCTTCCAAAGCGCCGGCCTAAAAATATAGGTCTTGAAATACTCATCTGATTTTCAACCGACTTAAAGATGTAGATCTTGCCGAGTTATAATTTCCAAAATCTCCGGGTTATAAAGACTGATGATGTCGAGTCATAATTGTTGTTGACACTGGGTCATGTAATTGATCTTCCTATTTTGCTCGAAACTGCAAATTTGAAGATATTCCTCCTTTATATGCATATAATACTTGTAGCCCCCAAGTCGTAAGAGGAGAACATAGTGATAGCTTATGACTTCCTTCAATATAATTGTTGCACCCTTAAAGAAATCCGGGTTATGCATCTCAATCATTAGTCATAAACTGAATATTCCACATATGTAGCCCCCAAGTGCCGGGTTGTCATGCTTGCAGCAACCTAGGACTTGTAAATTGCCTTATGCTCATAAAATTTCAACCAGTGTAGCCCTCAAGGGCCGGGTCATTATGTAATAATGAGCAGGGACTTTGTAGATATGATTATGTAAACTTGAGCAGCAATGCGTAACCCCCAAGGACCGGCTCAGCAAGATAATACTGAGCTGGGGCTTTTTATATATTTCAGTAAAAATAACATCATATGATGTAGCTTTCACCGCGGGGCTTGAACCCACGTCCACAAGGTTAAGAGCCTTATGCTTTACCAACTGAGCAATGGACCCTTCAATATAATGGAATTAACTTGTGTACCTTGAATTTTTAACAGGAGCAATTGGTAGCCCCCAAGGATCGGCTCATTAAAATGTGATGAGTCGGGTCTTCAATAAGTTGATCAAAAAATGACTTTACATTAGCCCCCAAGTGCGATGGTTAATGTTGGCAGTGACATGGGACTTGCATATTTGTTGTAATCTCAATTTGAATAACGTAGCCCCCAAGTGCCGAGTCGTAAGCCTGCAGCGATTCGGGACTATTCCTTCAATTGAAGAATAAATAATATCCATTGATAAAATAATAGCCATTGCGCTAAAGTGACTTTGAATACCTTATCTGTTGACAAGTAAATCCAAAGTTTAAATACCTGCCGGCTCTTGGCCGATAGCGATTTAATACGCCTCCATTATAAGCCGAAATTTTAATAACCCGGTGGCTTATAACCTTTGAGAAAATCTAGAATGAATAATCATTCTGAAGCATCAATTTTAATGATGAGCTTGGACTTAAGCATTTATATAAGTCATAGTTCTGCAAATCCTGCACAGAGTTTAAACAACATATGCCCTGGCGACTTAACATCAAAAGCCAGGGCCGGCTTAAACATAATCATGTATAAACAATATCATACATGTGATATTGAATCGTACTACCGGCTTATGATACCTGTGCAGTAAGGGTGATAACCCAATCCTTAGAAGCCAACACTTTGCAAATATATGATGATTGTCATGTGTTGGCGACTTATCATCGAAAATCAAGCCGGGTTAAATTTAAACCACACTTACACTTAGATCTTGGAACAAAAATGTCTGAAGTCAAATAAAGGTTGTGTTCAAATAAAATTTAAACCAAATAAGAAGAAACAATCAAGGCTTCTGATTTGAATACGATCAGTAAACCGTTCCAAAGGGGTTAAGCTAGGATTCGAATACGATCATGTAGCCCCCAGCGGCTTTGGCGTTGCGCCGATCAAGAGGGTACCGACAACTATGTTCTCTTTGGTTCGAATACGACCTATGTTTGAACAGGAAGCCCCCTAATGATCTTGAGAGTTTTTTAACGACTCTGATTCGAATACGATCAAAGTTGGTTCCCAAAAGGGGTTAAGCAATGATTCGAATACGATCAAGAAGCCCCCTACTGAGCTCGGCAGTGTGCCGATCAAGAGGGTACCGACAGCTATGTTCTCTTTGGTTCGAATATGACCTATGTTTGAACAGGAAGCCCCCTAGTGATCATGAGAATATTTAACGACTCTGATTCGAATACGATTAGGGTCAGACCAAAAGGGTTAAGCTAAATTCGAATACGATCAGCTTCCAATGGTCATTAAAGCAGGGTACCTATGTTTGAGTTGTGCTTTGTAACAGACTCTATTTGGTCCCTTTAGTTTTTCCTGAGAACTCGAGCTTTGTGAGAGATAAATTCTTTTTGAACCGGGCGTTGAGCAAGATATTGAAAGCTACAGAGCTTTGTGGGAGACAAATTTCCCTTGAGCCGAATTTTGAACCGGATATGTGAGAGCTTCTCTTGAACCGGATTTTGAACCGAAATTCTTCATTTTGAGACGGAAATTTTCCGACGGCCTTTAAACTGGCAATATTTACTGAGCTACGTCCATGTAGCCCCCGAGTCTCAACGCGGCTCGTGGAGTTGTCTTTGAGATTCTCCATATTTGACCATAGCAGAAGGTGTATATCATTGGTGTTGATAGCGCGATGTGAATCCATAGAATGTTGAGGTGACTGTGGCGGGTTATAAATGATCCGTATGAGCCATGTCAGTAACTCGGCCAATGGTTCCTTCCAACTGGATGTTTTAAAGTTAATCAAATTGTAGTGGCGGCGACTTATGCGCCTGCCCATTGAGCCGTCCAGTGCAGACGGTAGCTGGTAATACATGATAATTTGCCTCCAATTTGTTGGAAGAAAAACCGGGCTACCCAAGCAGTGACTTGCTCATACTCAATAAACAGCTCATGCAGACATGTGTGGTCTGCTGTATTGATGTACACCAGGCCACGAGAGACGGGCGGTAAAGACGACCGCAACATCAGAGGCGGCACAGACAGATGAGCCGGTCATGGCGTTGTAAGCCGGTGCGGACGGGCAAATTATCCTCCTAGTTGTAAGCCAGCGTGGTCGCGAGAGACGGCCACGGCGTTGTAAGCCGGCGTGGGAGTCCGTTGAGTAACGATGACCACCTATGCTGAATGATGTTTGGCGTGCCTCCATCTTCGGGTATAATATCACTTTTTGTCATAAATAATTGCCCTGCATAAAAATGTTACAAACTAGAGCAACTGTTCACAGATAGATTACTGTATATAGATGAAATAAATAGGAGGTGTATCACCTGATATATTTTTCGGTTGTTGATAGCAACTCATCTGAACATCTCCAGCAGCTACCCTTCCCTGATAACACCCATACACGTCACCGCTCCATCAAAAAACTGCCAACGCACATGTCCCTGGTGATTTGCCGGGCGATGGCTCGAAGCAACACCGGCGAAGGTGAAGTAGTGGTGGCCGGCTCATGGTGCTGCTGTGGACTGCTCGCCGACGATGGCAGGTGGCGACTTGACGATGGCGGCTTGACGACGTCGGGTAGATCGCATGTATGTTGAGGCGGCTCCAATAAAGAGAGGCAGAAAACCGACAGCGGCTCGGCCACGGCCCAGGAGGAATGGGACCGAGGCGACAGAGGCCGGGGTGGCTCGAGCGCGACCGGCCACAACACAAGAGGCGGAGGCGGATGTTGTGTCCGTGTCTTCCCATAGTTGACTCCTCCTTTGAACAACCATGCATGTAGCCTTTCCATATGTTGATTCCCTTGAATTGCTCAAGAGAAGTAGTACTTCCATGGATGTGTTTTATTCTAGCATCTACTGCTTCCGATTAGTAGTGGCAACGTCAGATCAGAAAGAAAAAATAACAGCCAAACTGTGATAAAAAATCCACCGCTTCTGCTGATTCCTGATGGACGATTGATGTGACGTTTCTGCCGCTGTCGCTGCTTATACTTTGTACCCAGTCTTTCTTTGGAGTCCATCCATATGCAGAGGCAGAGGCGGGGTGTGGCAGAACCAGCGCGGGCGGGTCACGCGCCGCCGGCGAGCGGACGGGTTGAAGAACAATGGCGGCTCGAAGGCGAGGCGAGGCTGTGAAGACGCACCGGCGATGTGAGGCCACGACTGTGGCCGAGTCTGAGTTCTCGTTGTTATCCGGGTCGTAGTAGTAGTTACTTTGTTCAATCACGTTTGACCAATCAAGTTTGACCGATCCGATTTCTCGCTAGCCATACATGCTCGTGTAAAAATAGTAGTAGTACTCCGTAGATACATCCACTTCCGGGTCGTGGTCCTTTTTCCTTCTCTTTCTTAGTATTTTCCTCTTCTATTCCATAGTACTAGCACACACGTGGATCTCTTCTCTGCAGGGTTTGGTCACCGTTGTTGCCTCACCTGTACACATAGCAGTGGGTACCAAACTCTGTCGCTTGACATGACGAGCACTAATTGAACTATTAGTACTAGAGCCGATGTGCTATTTTACTCGAGCAAAAAAGGCTCTCGCTGACATGGGGCTTGATGCCCCTGACGACAGCTGGCTGCCTTTGGTTTTACGGTTGGGGAAATCTAAGAACAGACACAGCGATGCGCGGGTGTAGTGGCGTTGTACAATAGCTTGTAATAGAAATCTATCTCCGTTCGAAAAAATACTAACGGCAGTGGCACAAACGAAACCATAATTTCTCCTGATCTCAATCTCTTATACGCCAGGTTATCCTGACAACGCCGCGCTGGCTCTTCTTCATCTGTTAATCGCGAGCTTCTTGACCCTTGGAGAAATCCCTCCAAGAACTCAACACCACCGTGCGCAGCCCCACGGTGGGCGCCAACTGTCGTGGAATTGTCATGGCAGATGTCCTTAGTGTGAGGACTTAGTCGTGAGGCCAACGCATCTATGCGGTAGCTTGAGAGGGGTTGATCAGGACCGAGAGACGCAACACAAGACAAGGGTTTAGACAGCTTCGGGCCCAGGGAAACATCATCCGGTAATAGCCCTACATGCTGTTTGTGGCTAGGTCTCATTATGCTCATGAGAGAATCGTCGGTAAGCCGACTCTTTGTGTCTAGCCCTAGAGATTGTTTCTTCTCACTTGTCCCTCTTGGGGTGCCCTGCCCCTCCTTATATAAGCTGGAGGGGTGGGATACATATGGAGTCCTAGTAGGACTTGGACTATTCTATAACAAGTGGAATCCTAGTCTGCCCCCTTAAGGGAAAACTCCTTGTGTATTTCCTTGTAAATCGGCCGACCAGAGTATAAGCCGGCCTGCTGGGCCTTGGGCCTTGTCGTCCGTCTGATCCGCCCGTTGGGTCTCTAGTGAGTCACAATGTCCAAGCGGGTTACATATAAACCGCCATGTCCGTGCGGATTGCCAGTGAGTCGCCATGCTCCAGCCGGGTCTCTGGTGAGTCGCCAAGTCCGTCCGGATCATACTTCTGGCCGGGTCATACCGCGGGGTATATCCCCGACAGGTGCAGAATGGATTGATCACCATGTCGACTTACTCTTAATATTTGCTTTTGCTATGTGGGATGGTAAATCTGGAGTGACTTACCTATACTAGAGAGATGATGTTGACGATGTTGTTAAGCCAGAACCTTAGAATGGTATGTCATTTGACCTTTGTAACAGGCAACCGTTGCCAACAGTAGGATTTACATTGAGAATGAACCAAAACCCATTTCTGCAGGAAACCCGGACGATTGTGCTTGATGACCACCATGAGAGCCACGATAGATGTTTAGTAATGGCACAAGATCTATCAACCATGGAGATTTAGTATCTGTAAGACCACTCCCTTGGATGAAGGATACAAGATCCCAGTGGGGTGTAGGCCTTGTATTTGAAGGATTTCCTCGAAGGAGTAAGATTTTTGAAAACCGATGACTCTTATTCTAAGGGTGGTAGTACTCCACACTCTCGGAGGAATAATGGATATTCAGGGAGAACCCAACCCTAGTTTTTTCTTTCTAGTCTCTTCAAATCTCGAGGACGAGATTCATTTTAAGGGTGGTAGATTTGTAACATCCCAAATTTTTAAAATTTGGAATGTTAATAGTATCATTATTTTTATCATGATTTCTATGCTTATTTAACTTTTCTAAATATTTAAAGTGTTTTCCAACTCAAGGCAATATATTCGGAGTGAAGATAATATGACTTCTCCCCTATAAATTATATTTAGAAAATGTTAATGATATTATGTGGAGTTTACAGAAACTATTTCAGGAATTTTAGAAACTAAAAATTATTTTATAGTTGTTATAATGCCCTTTATATGCTTGTATTGAATAATATATATATTTGTTTAAAGTGCATTTATGTTTTGAAATGTTGACGGTATTTTATATTAGTATTAGTATTTTACTGTATGTTCTGGTATTTTTAGGAAGTAATGTTCTATTTTAGTTTTAGCCAATAGTTATGCTGCGCAGTAAAGTTTTTAGCCAGATATTACTGTTCACATGGGCTTGGACAACAGCAACCCAACTCGATTCCCTCGCCCGTGTGCAAGGGAGCAGCACAACGTCAGCAGGCCGGCCCATTTCCCTACACAGCTGCAGCCTACTCCGCAGCCTTTCCTATTTGTTTTTTTTCTTCTCTCTCTCTCCCGCTGACAGGGAAGGCCCATGATTCATCCCCTACCTTGCATCGTGTTCATCTGGGACACCGAAGCCGATCCAGGGTCGATCGATTCGATCGATCCATTGCCTCTACCCCACCGAAACTACTTAATAGATATTCTACGCCGCCTTCTCGTTAGATTTTTGGAAATATCCCCTACTTCCGTGCCCTGGAGCTCCCGATTGGATCTCGCCGGAGTTCCACTTTTTTTGAACTGGCCAGCCATGGCTGGTGTTTCATTGATTCAGCGGGGAGCAGATGACAAAATGGGAAAGGCGGTGATCCAGGGATCAAGGAGTAAAGAAAAGCTACAAAAAAGAGAAAACAAAGGCGGAGGTGCCTGAGGCACCGATAGCTAAAACCCTAAAATCTCACGGCGGATCCCCGAAGGGGCTCTGAATGTGCTTGAAACCTCCCTGTTGCCAAAGACAGAAATCTCTCCTTATGGCCTTGATGACATCTTGCGCCGTCACCTCTTGTTTCCTGAAAACGCGGCTGTTGCACTCCTGCCAAACTTTCCAGAGCACGAGCATTATTAGCGACTTGATCCCTTTTGCATGCACTGGCTGCGTCGCTGCTACCATGGCCTCCATAATTTCTAGTGAGATGCTGTCGATGTACTCGCACGCGATGTTGAGCCCCTGGCAGTGCTGCCAGGAGGATAAACTTGCCCAGATTGTCTTTGCAAAGGGGCAGCTCCAGAACAGGTGCCCCGCCGTCTCCAGGTTTCTCAAACACAGCTGGCAAAACTAGCAGTTTGGCCAGCCCCTGCGTTGGAGACGATCATTGCACCATAGCCGGTTTTGGTGGAGAAGCCACGCAAACCTCTTCAGCTTGGCCGGAGCCCAGGCTTTCCAGATCATGGCCTGATATGTTCCCGATGTCGAACCCAAAAACTGGATGGCATAGGCCGAGTGGGAACTGTACTGGCCTGACCCCTCTGAGCTCCAGCGAATTTGGTCCTGCTCTTCTACCTGAAGGTTGAGCTGCCGGCGCTGAATGAGTCGATGCAGGGAGATAACCTCGCTGACAAGGGCGACGTTGTTGCCATGCGCTAGGTCCAAAACCCAGCGGTCGCCGCTGATGGCTTGCACCACAGTTCTGCCCTTGCGCCTGGGGTGCTTGAAGACAGACGGGAAGCAGAACTTCAGCGGTACCGGCCCTAGCCATGAGCAGTGCCAGAAGCTCGCTGTTTTGCCGTTGCCGACAGTAACAGCCGTAACTGCGTTGAAAAGAGCATGATCCGAGGCGTCGCATGGTGGCTCTATACTCACCCAAGGCCGAGTGGGGTTTTCCAACTGTGCCATAGCCATCTCAGCCGAAGCGCGCGGCTGAACTTTGTTAGATTCAGGACACCGAGTCCGTCGTGCTCAACTGGGGAGCAGACCCGTTCCCAGCTAACCTTGCAGCTGCCGTCGATTCCAGCGCCACCTGAGGGTACCTGAACCACCTTTCTGCGCCTTCTTCTTTGCCTTGATCTCCTCTATTACCTTAACCCCCTATCTCGCACAGGACAACACCAAACTGAGCACTATGACCCCGACCCGAAGAAGATCGCCGCCGCCTTTGCTTCAACCGAGGAGAGAGACCACAGGAGAAGGCCTTTGTCGACACAGTGGATACCTACGAGTTCTACGTGCCACTCCGCGTCTGAAGCGCACCTCCCCCAGGCCATCTGACCTCCGTAGCCGCCGCCATCATCACCACCAAGCTGCCCCGCGCCATTCTTTCCCAACTCTGGTGGCTCCCAGAGTCTGTTTTCTGGTGAGTCGCCTTGCACCGTTCGATCTCCCTCCGACGGTCTAGATTAGATCGCCTGTTTTTTATTTCCGAACCGTTATCTGTTAAGTTGTGGCCGTCCTCTCTTTAGCCACCGCAGAGAACGGTTTCCAGCCATTGAGAACGCGCCATATGGCACATCCACAGCTGCCGTAGCAGTTCTTCCAGAAATCTGTTTTGGCATAATTCTTTTTGGCAGATTCCATGTCATATTTTCATTTAGGTATATCTTTTAGCCTATAACTCCAATTTAGATGATTCTTTTTCCTGTGTACTCGTAGTGACCAGGAGAATACTGTAGAATCAAAATTCATATTTTTGAAATATTCAAATTTGAATTTGTATTCAAACTTCCGGAGGCCATATCTTTTAAACCGTTGATCTAAATTAATTGATTCTTTTTGCATTGTTATCCTACTAGCATGTACTCCCCCCATTCCCAAATATTTGTCTTTCTAGAGATTTCATCAAGTGACTACATACGGAGGAAATCGAGTGAATCTATACTCTAAAATATGTCTACATGCATCCGTCTGTTGTGTCCATTTGAAATGCCTAGAAAGACAAATATTTGGGAACGGAGGGAGTAGATAATATATACCTACTGATATGTTCTGTTAATTAAGTTTTTATTTGAATTCCTTGTTGTTGACTTTAATGTGGTGTTATGTGAGTACGGTATATTTATCGGTGCCTTCTTATCGTATAGATTATCCGGAGTGTGAAGCGGATCAGAATTAAGTGTTAGAGTACTTCAACATCCTTCAAGGCAAGTTGCACTTTTGTTATGCTCATCCTATATGTCCACTATGCACTATTATGATATTTTATATGCTTGGTGTGATTCTTATATTGCTTGTCACCATGTGCGTATCCTGTTTGCATTGTTTAATTGTATGCTTGGATTTGCTATGGTAGACGTGGTTATGTGTTGAGTGATCCATGAAAGTGGTGAGTGTTTATAGCCGTAGGCTCAGGATTATTAACTAGGTGAATGCATCACTGGCAGAGCGCTCTATTATCCCTAGAGAATGCGCCATTGATAGAGCGCACTTGAGGCGAGGTATAGTTTTTGGAACATAAATCAGGTGGATGCGTCGTTGGCAGAGCGCTCTATTGTTCCTATAGAATGCGCCATTGACAGAGCGCACTTGAGAGATACTTTTGAAGTTCTTGTCATGTTTATTTTGAATCTTTGGGTTATCTTGGGCGACTAAATTAGAGACGATCGTGAGTTCAGGTAGTGGAGGTAGGTGAAGACTTTCTTCTCCAAATTAACTTGAGTGTTTTGTCTGTCATACTTTGCTTGTGGATGTAGGTTTGCTATATTATATTGTGTGATTTGCCAATACATTCAATGTATTGACCCTTGTGGCTGCAACTTATCATGTTGCGGGATTTTCAGATGATCAGTGAGATATAGTAGGGTCGTGAGTCTTCACTCAACATTTTCATCAGTGGGCATTGATGGGACTCATCATTTGCTTATGCTATATTTCCACTGTTATTATTGAGTAAAGCTAGTTATGTACTATGAGTTTGTAATACTTTATGAATTCTGGATCATACATTATAGTAAATGATGCACTTGTTATTTGATATTATATGTATTGTGTGTGCTAGCGAGTTGATTCAGGGACTAGCGCGGTATGCACAGAGACATCGAATCTTATCAGGTTCGGGTCATTACAATAAAAAGATGGGGTTTTTCATCATATTGCTTGAGTTAATTCTACATCACGTCATCTTGCTTAATGCGTTACTCCGTTCTTTATGAACTTAATACTCTAGATGCATGCTGGATAGCTGTCAATGTGTGGACTAATAGTAGTAGATGCAGGCAGGAGTTGGTCTACTTGACACGGATGTGATGCCTATGTTCATGATTATTGCCTTAGATGTCGTCATAACTATGCGCTTTTCTATCAATTGCTCGGCAGTAATTTGTTCATCCATCGTAATATTTGCTATCTTGAGAGAAGCCACTAGCGAAACCTATGGCCCCGGGGTCTCTTTTCCATTATATTGAATCTCGTTTACATCTTGCTAATTTCCGATCTACTATTATGCAATCTTTACTTTCCGATCTATAAACCAAAAATACCAAAAATATTTACTTTACCGTTTATCTATCTCTATTAGATTTCACTTTTGCAAGTGACCGTGAAGGGATTGACAACCCTTTTATCGCGTTGGATGCAAGTTGTTGATTGTTTGTGCAGGTATTCGGTGACTTGTGCGTTGTCTCCTACTGGATTGATACCTTGGTTCTCAAAACGGAGGGAAATACTTACGCTACTTTGCTGCATCACCCTTTCCTCTTCAAGGGAAAACCAACGCAAGCTCAATAGGTAGCAAGAAGGATTTCTGGCACCGTTTCCGGGGAGATCTACGTCAAGTCATGACATACCAAGTGCCCATCATAAACTCTTCTCCCTTGCATTACATTATTCGCTATTCGCCTCTTGTTTTCCTCTCCCCCACTTCTAAAATGATTTTTGAAAACCTTTGCCTTTTCTTCGCCCCTCTTGCATTTGTCTGTTTTCGCTTGCTTCTTGTGTGCTTGTGTGTTGGATTGTTTGCTTTGTCATGATGGCTCAAGATAAAACTAAATTGTATGACTTTTTGAACACAAACAACAATGATTTTTTAGCACTACGATTGCTCCTACTACTAATGTTAAATCTTGTGAAATTAATGCCGCTTTGTTGAATCTTGTTATGAAAGAGCAATTTTTTGGCCTTCCTAGTGAAGATGTCGCATCCCATCTAAACAATTTCGTTGATTTGTGCGATATGCAAAAGAAGAAAGATGTGGATAATGATATTGTTAAACTGAAGCTATTTCCATTTTTGCTTAGAGATCGTGCTAAAACTTGGTTCTCATCTTTGCCTAAAAATAGTATTGATTCATGTAATAAGTGTAAAGATGCTTTCATATCTAAGTATTTTCCTCCCAGATCATCTCCCTTAGGAACGATATTATGAATTTTAAGCAACTTGATCATGAGCATGTTGCACAATCCTGGGAGAGGGTGAAATTGATGATACGTAGTTGTTGTACACATGGTTTGAATTTGTGGATGATCATACAAAAAATTTATGCCAGATTGAATTTTGCTTCTAGAAATCTTTTAGATTCGGCCGCGGGATGCACTTTTATGAAAATCACTTTAGGAGAGGCTAGTAAGCTCCTAGATAATATCATGGTTAATTATTCTCAATGGCACACCGAAAGATCCACTAGTAAAAAAGGTTCATGCGATTGAAGAGATTAATGTTTTGAGTGGAAAGATGGATGAACTTATGAAATTATTTGTTAATAAAAGTGTTTCTTCTGATCCTAATGATATGCCTTTGTTCACTTGATTGAGAATAATAATGAATCTATGTATGTGAATTTTGTTGGTTGGAACAATTTGGGTAACAACGCATATAGAGGCAATTTTAATCCTAGGTCGTTTCCTAGTAATTCCTCTAATAATTATGGTAATTCCTACAACAACTCTTATGGAAATTTTATTAAGATGACATCTGATTTTGAGAGTAGTATTAAACAATTTATGAGTTCGCAAAATAATTTCAATGCTTTGATTGAAGAAAATTTGATTAAGATTGATGAGTTGGCTAAGAACATGGATATAATTTCTCTTGATGTTGATTCTTTGAAACTTAGATCTATCCCACATAAGCATGATATCTATGAGTCTCTCAAGGCCATGAGAATTTTCATTGATCCGCTTAGATGCGTGCTAAAAAAGATTGGTTTGTAAAAGCGTGTTCTTCTAGTTTTCATGATAATAATGATGAAGATCTAAAAGTGATTGATGTGACTCCTATTAAATCTTTGTTTTCCAATATGAATCTTGATAAAGATGGTATTGGAGATGAGTCAACTTTAGTTAAAAGGCGTCCCAATGATTTGGAGTTTTTAGATCTAGATGCAAAAATTGATAAAAGTGGGATTGAAGAGGTCAAAACTTTACATAGCAATGAACCACCATTTTGGATTTCAAGGGATTTAATTATGATAATTGCTCTTTAATAGATTGTATTTCCTTGTTGAAATCCGTGTTAAATTCTCCTCATGCTGATAATCAAAATAAATCTTTTACTAAACATATCATTGATGCTTTAATGCGATCTTATGAAGAAAAGCTTGAACTAGAAGAACCTAGAAAACTTTATGATGAGTGGGAACCTACTATTAAGATTAAGATTAAAGATTATGAATGTTGTGCTTTGTGTGATTTGGGTGCTAGTGTTTCCATGATTCCAAAAACTTTGTGTCATGTGCTAGGTTTCCGTGTATTTGATGATTGTTCTTTAAATTTGCCTCTTGAGGATTCCACCATTAAGAAACCCATGTGAAGGATTAATGATCTTCTTATTGTTGCAAATAGGAATTATGTGCACATAGATTTCATTGTTCTTGATATATATTGCAATCCTACATGTTCTATTATTCTTGGTAGACCTTTCCTTAGAACGATTGGTGCAATTATTGATATGAAAGAAGGAAACATTAGATTCCAATTTCTGTTAAGTAAAGTCATGGAACACTTTCCTAGCAAGAAAATTAAATTGCCTTATAAATATATTATGAGATCCACTTATGGATTGCATACCAAAGATGGTAATAACTAGATCTATTTGTATTTTTATGCCTAGCTAAGGGCGTTAAACGATAGCGCTTGTTGGGAGGCAACCCAATTTTATTTTTGTTCTTTGATTTTAGATCCTATTTAGTAATAAATAATTTATCTAACCTCTTTTTAGATGTGGTTTTAAGTTTTAATTAGTGTTTGTGCCAAGTTAAACATTTAGGATACCTTACGGTGATAGTTGTGCTGATCTTGCTGAAAATCAGAAACTTTTGTGCTTAGTAAATTAGTTTTGTAAATTCACAGAAATGTGCTTTTGATCTGATTCTTTTTTCTCTGGATTGGTTCACAAATGCCAAAGGTTTTCCTTATTTTGTAGGATTTTTAGAGTTACAGAAGTATTGTGAGGTTCAGATTACTACAGATTGTTCTGTTTTCGACCGATTCTGTTTTTCGCATGTTGTTTGCTTATTTTGATGAATCTATGGGTAGTATCGGGGGGTACGAACCAAGGAGAATTTGGAATACAGTAGATATTACACCAATTTAAATAAATAATGAGTTCATAACAGTACCTTAAAGTAGTGATTTATTTTCTTATACTAACGGAGCTCATGAGATTTTTTGTCGAGTTTTGTGTTGTGAAGTTTTCAAGTTTTGGGTAAGGATTTGATGGACTTTGGGATAAGGAGTGGTAAGAACCTAAGCTTGGGATGCCCAATGCACCCAAGGTAAAATTCAAGGACAACAAAGAGCCTATGCTTGGGGATCCCTCGGAAGGCATCCCCTCTTTCGTCTTTGTCTATCGGTAACTTTACTTGAGGCTATATTTTTATTCACCACATGATATGTGTTTTGCTTGGAGCGTCTTGTATGATTTGAGTCTTTGCTTTTAGTTTACCACAATCATCCTTGCTGTACACACCTTTTGGGAGAGACACGCATGAATCGTGATTTATTAGAATACTTTATGTGCTTCACTTGTATCTTTTGAGCTAGACAATATTGCTCTAGTGCTTCACTTATATCTTTTTAGAGCACGACAGTAGTTTTATTTTATAGAAATTGTTGAACTCTCATGCTTCACTTATATTATTTTGAGAGTCTTTTAGAACAACATGATAATTTGCTTTGGTTATAAATTTAATCTTAATATGATGGACATCCAAGATGGATATAATAAAAACTTTCATATGAAGCACATTGAATAATATGAGAAGTTTGATTTTTATGATCATTTTGAGATATGAAGATGGTGATATTAGAGTCATGCTACTTGAGTAGTTGTGAATTTGAGAGATACTTATGTTAAAGTTTGTGATTTGTTAACACAAGTATCTCTCAAATTCACATCTCTCAAACTTCATATCTCTCAAACTTTAACACATGTATCTCTCAAATTCACAACTACTCAAGTAGCATGACTCTAATATCACCATCTTCATATCTCAAAACAATCATAAAGAATCAAACTTGTCATAGTATTCAATGCACTTTATATGAAAGTTTTTATTATACCCATCTTGGATGCTCATCATATTAGGACTAATTTTATAACCAAAGAAAATTATCATGCTGTTCTAAAATACTCTCAAAATAATATAAGTGAAGCATGAGAGATCAATAATTTTTATAAAATAAAACCACCACCGTGCTCTAAAAAGATATAAGTGAAGCACTAGAGCAATATTGTCTAGCTCAAAATATATAAGTGAAGCACATAGAGTATTCTAATAAATTCTGATTTATGCGTGTCTCTCCCAAAAGGTGTGTACAACAAAGATGATTGCGGTAAACTAAAAAGCAAAGACTCAAATCATACAAGACGCTCCAAGCAAAACACCATATCATGTGATGAATAAAAATCTAGCCTCAAGTAAAGTTAACGATAGATGAAGACGAAAGAGGGGATACCTTCCGGGGCATGCCAAGCTTAGGCTTTTAGGTGTCCTTGAATTACCTTGGTGTGCCTTGGGCATCCCCAAGCTTAGGATCTTGCCCCTCCTTATTCCAAAGTCCATCAAATCCTTACCACAAAACTTGAAAACTTCACAACACAAAACTTCAACAGAAAATCTCATGAGCTCCGTTAGTATAAGAAAACAAACCACCACTTTAAGGTACTGTAAAGAACTCATTCTTTATTTATATTGGTGTTAAAACTACTGTATTCCAACTTCTCTATGGTTCATACCGCCCCGATACTACTCATAGATTCATCAAAATAAGAAAACAACACACAAAAAACAGAATCTGTCAAAAACAGAACAGTCTGTAGCAATCTGTAACTTTAGAATACTTCTGTAACTCAAAATTCTGAAATACATTGATGGACGTGAGTAATTTGTCTATTAATCATCTGCAAAAAGAATCAACCTAAAAGCACTCTCCAGTAAAAATTGACAGCTAATCTCGTGAGCGCAAAAGTTTCTAT
Organism: Triticum dicoccoides; assembly: GCF_002162155.2. Taxonomy (NCBI): domain Eukaryota; kingdom Viridiplantae; phylum Streptophyta; class Magnoliopsida; order Poales; family Poaceae; genus Triticum; species Triticum dicoccoides. The sequence continues at coordinate 431,554,930 of NC_041383.1, forward strand.
TTTTTACAGCAAGATCGCAAAGACTTCACCCAAGTCTTCCCAAAGGTTCTACTTGGCACAAACACTAATTAAAACATAAAACCACATCTAACCAGAAGCTAGATGAGTTATTTATTACTAAACAGGAGCAAAAATCAAAGAACAAAAATAAAATTGGGTTGCCTCCCAACAAGCGCTATCGTTTAACGCCCCTAGCCAGGCATAAAAACAAGAATAGATCTAGGTATTGCCATCTTCGGTATGCAATCCATAAGTGGCTCTCATTCATAAGGTAATTTAATTTTCTTCCTAGGAAAGTGTTCCATGCCCTTCCTTAACGGAAATTGGAACCTAATATTTCCTTCTTTCATATCAATAATTGCACCAATCATTCTAAGGAAAGGTCTAACAAGAATAATAGAACATGTAGGATTGCAATATATATCAAGAACAATGAAATCTACGTGCACATAATTCCTATTTGCAACAATAAGAAGATCATTAATCCTTCACATGGGTTTCTTAATGGTGGAATCCTCAAGAGGCAAATTTAAAGAACAACCATCAAATTCACGGAAACCTAGCACATCACACAAAGTTTTTGGAATTGTGGAAACACTAGCACCCAAATCACACAAAGCATAGCATTCATAATCTTTAATCTTAATTTTAATAGTAGGTTCCCACTCATCATAAAGTTTTCTAGGTATAGAAACTTCTAGTTCAAGCTTTTCTTCATAAGATCGCATTAAAGCATCAACGATATGTTTAGTAAAAGCTTTATTTTGATTATAAGCATGAGGAGAGTTTAATACGGATTGCAACAAGGAAATACAATCTATTAAAGAGCAATTATGATAATTAAATCCCTTGAAATCCAAAATAGTGGGTTCATTGCTATGTAAAGTTTTGACCTCTTCAATTCCACTTTTATCACTTTTTGCATCTAGATCTAAAAACTCCAAATCATTGGGACGCCTTTTAACTAAAGTTGACTCATCTCCAGTCCCATCTTTATCAAGATTCATATTGGAAAACAAAGATTTAATAGGAGTCACATCAATCACTTTTAGATCTTCGTCATTATTATCATGAAAACTAGAAGAACACACTTTCATAAAGCAATCTTTTTTAGCATGTATCCTAGCGCTTCTTTCTTTGCACTCATCAATGGAAATTCTCATGGATTTGAGCGACTCATTGATATCATGCTTAGGTGGAATAGATGTAAGTTTCAAAGAATCAACATCAAGAGAAATTCTATCCATGTTTCTAGCCAACTCATCAATCTTAAGCAATTTTTCTTCAATCAAAGCATTGAAATTCTTTTGCGAACTCATAAATTCTTTAACACTATTCTCAAAATCAGAGGGCATATTATTAAAATTTCCATAAGAATTGTTGTAGGAATTACCATAATTATTAGAGGAATTACTAGGAAACGACCTAGAATTAAAATTTCCTCTAAACGCGTTGTTACCAAAATTGTTCCTACCAACAAAATTCACATCCATAGATTCATTATTATTCTCAATCAAAGTGGACAAAGGCATATCATTAGGATCAGAAGAAACACTTTTATTAGCAAACAATTTCATAAGTTCATCCATCTTTCCACTCAAAACATTAATTTCCTCAATCGCATTAACTTTTTTACTAGTGGATCTTTCGGTGTGCCATTGAGAATAATTAACCATAATATTGTCTATGAGTTTAGTAGCCTCTCCTAAAGTGATCTCAATAAAAGTGCCTCCCGCGGACGAATCTAAAATATTTCTAGAAGCAAAATTCAATCCGGCATAAAAAAATTGTATAATCATCCACAAATTCAAATCATGTGTAGGGCAATTACGTATCATTAATTTCATCCTCTCCCAAGCTTGTGCAACATGCTCATAATCAAGTTGCTTAAAATTCATAATATCGTTCCTAAGAGAGATGATCTTAGTGGGAGGAAAATACTTAGAGATAAAAGCATCTTTGCACTTATTCCAAGAATCAATAGTATTTTTAGGCAAAGAAGAGAACCAAGTTTTAGCATGATCACTAAGCGGAAACAGAAATAGCTTCAATTTAACAATATCATTATCCACATCTTTCTTCTTTTGCATATCACACAAATCAACGAAGTTGTTTAGATGGGTTGCGGCATCTTCACTAGGAAGGCCAAAAAATTGATCTTTCATAACAAGATTCAACAAGGCGGTATTAATTTCACAAGATTCAACATCGGTAGTAGGAGCAATCGGAGTGCTAATAAAATCATTGTTGTTGGTATTGGAAAAGTCACACAATTTAGTATTATCTTGAGCCATCGTGACAAGCAATCAATCCAACACACAAGCACACAAGAAGCAAGTGAAAAGAGATGAACGGAAGAGAGGCAAAGAAAAGGCAATGGTTTTCGAAAATTGTTTTAGAAGTGGGGGAGAGGAAAACGAGAGGCGAATGGCAAATAATGTAATACGAGGGAGAAGAGTTTATGATGGGTACTTGCTATGTCTTGACTTGGCATAGATCTCCCCGGCAATGGCGCCAGAAATCCTTCTTGCTACCTCTTGAGCAAGCGTTGGTTTTCCCTTGAAGAGGAAAGGGTGATGCAACAAAGTAGCATAAGTATTTCCCTCAGTTTTGAGAACCAAGGTATCAATCCAGTAGGAGACGACACACAAGTCACCTAGTACCTGCACAAACAATCAAGAACCTTGCAACCAACGCAATAAAGGGATCGTCAATCCCTTCACGGTCACTCGCAAAAGTGAGATCTGATAGAGATAGTAAAGTAAATATTTTTGGTATTTTTGTTGTATAGATTGGAAAGTAAAGATTGCAAAATAGTAAACGAGATGCAATGTAAATAAAAGAGATGTAATCTAATAGAAAAGAGACCCGGGGGCCATAGGTTTCACTAGTGGCTTCTCTCAAGATAGCATGTATTACGGTGGGGGAACAAATTACTGCCGAGCAATTGATAGAAGAGCGCATAATTATGAAGACATCTAAGGCAATGATCATGAACATAGGCATCACGTCTATGTCAAGTAGACCGAAACGATTCTGCATCTACTACTATTACTCCACACATCGACCGCTATCTAGCATGCATCTAGAGTATTAAGTTCATAAGAACGAAGTAACGCATTAAGCAAGATGACATGATGTAGAGGTATAAACTCAAGCAATATGATATAAACCCCATCTTTTTATCCTCGATTGCAACAATACAATACGTGCCTTGCTGCCCCTAATGTCATTGGGAAAGGACACTGCAAGATTGAACCCAAAGCTAAGCACTTCTCCCATCGCAAGAAAGATCAATCTAGTAGGCCAAACTAAACCGATAATTCGAAGAGACTTGCAAAGATATCAAATCATGCATATAAGAATTCAGAGAAGAACCAAATAATATTCATAGATAATCTTTTTCATAAATCCACAATTCATCCGATCTTGGCAAACACACCGCAAAAGAATATTACATCGAATAGATCTCCAAGAACATCTGTGGTAAACTACTCACGCTTCATCGGAGAGGCAATGTTGTTGATGTAGAAGCCCTCCATGATTGATTCCCCCTCTGTCAGATCGCTGGAAAAGGCCCCAAGATGGGATCTCACGGGTATAGAAGGTTGCGGCGGTGGAAAAGTGGTTTCGTGGCTCCCCCTGATGTTTTTAGGGCATAAGAGTATATATAGGCGAAAGAAGTACGTCGGTGGAGCTACGAGGGGCCCACGAGGGTGGGGGCGCGCCCTCCTGCCTCGTGGCCTCCTCATAGAGTCCCAGACTTCAACTCCAAGTCTTCTGGATTGCTTTTGGTCCAAGAAAGATCCTCCCGAATGTTTCATTCCGTTTGGTATTCCTTTTCTGTAAAACTCTAAAATAGGGGAAAAACAGAAACTGGCACTGGGCCTCCGGTTAATAGGTTAGTCCCAAAAATAATATAAAAGAGCATATTAAAGCCCATTAAACATCCAAAACAGGTAATATTATAGCATGGAATAACAAAAAATTGTAGATATGTTGGACACATATCATTTTTCCAGGTATTCAGTGACTTGTGCGTTGTCTCCTACTGGATTGATACCTTGGTTCTCAAAACTGAGGGAAATACTTATGCTACTTTGATGCATCACCCTTTCCTCTTCAAGGGAAAACCAACGCAAGCTCAAGAGGTAGCAGGGGTATATATAGCATCCACACAAAATCTAACTGTTACACACAAATTCCCAAACTCGGTGGGACCGAATAGTGAAACTCGGTCAGACCGACTTGGTTCAAAATGTGAATGTTAGGCATTTCGGTGGGACCGACAAGGTGAACTCGGTGGGACCGATGTGCTAGGGTTGGGGCAAAACCTCATCTCAGTGAGACTGATGCTTGAACTCGGTGAGACCGGTTTCAGCAATAAACAAACAGAGACTTGGTCAAGCAAACTCAGTGGGACCGACTGCATATCTCGGTGAGACCGAAATAACTGCAATAGGTAACAGAGAGTTTGCAAGGCCATCTCGGTGACGCCGGGATCCCATTGGTGAGACCGAACTGATTAGGGTTTGTGGTAGTGGCTATGCCAATGATCTCGGTGGCGCTGGATGAATCAAATCGGTGGGGCCGAGTTTGACTTTAGGTTTAGGACATAGGTGGAAATGAGAAAGTGGTTGAGGGCTTTGGAGCATATCACTAAGCACTTTGAGCAAGCAAGCCATTAAGCAACACCTCATCCCCTTTTAATAGTATTCGCTTTCCTATGGACTCAATGTGATCTTGGATCACCAAAATGAAAATGTAGAGTCTTGAGCTTTTGCCAATGTTTGTCCTTAGCATCTTGAAGGGGTTCCACATCCTCTTGTCCTGCCACTCCAATGTTGAACTCATCTGAAATATACTAGGTAGAAGTATTTGTCCAACAAGAGATATGTTGACATTAATTACCAAAATCACCCAGGGAGCACTTGTGCTTTCAATATCCCCCTTTTTGGTAATTGATGACAACATACATCAAAGCTTTAGATAAAGATATGAAGTATAACAAGTAAAGCTTTGGAAGAACATGCAACATGCATTAGCCCCCCTACATGTATGCAATCATGTGAAGATAGATCATAAGAGTATGTGAAAGCATAAACATGTCAGAGCAAGCAATGAGTTATATGTATCTTGGCTATATGCATCAAAGCAAATGATGTGATATGCAAAGAATGTACATGCATGTTCACGAGTCCTTCTTGCAAATAATATGTACATCAACAAGAGATCCTCATGCACATGAGTGTGATGCATATACTTACCTTGTGGTCTTGAGATAACTTTGGAAGAGATGAACCTGAGAAAACAAGGTTAGATAACATAAGAACATCTACTAGACAGAGCAGGAATGAGAGACCACAAGAGTACCAAGACTGGGATGACATGTAGAGAGTGAGCACTTAGTACTCTAGTTGGTTATTGACATGTCCCCAAGAATAAAGATATGCAATGAATTCTAAAGATTTTCTTCCCTTATGTGTCTTTCTCCTCCTGAATCTGATATTGGATAATGGGAGAAGATAGGGTAATAGAAAATCAGAGCAAATGAAAAATAGAGCAAAGGCACAAAGAAATATCTTCAATTATCGTGTCTTTCCCCTCTAAAAGACATGTGGCTTCTCTCTTCTTTGTTTGCCAAGCATCTGGGAGGATTAAGAGAACTTTCTCTCCCTTTTTGGATTAAGATTTGATGTGATCTCTCTCTCCCCCTTTGACATTAATTTCCAAGAAGGGTTCTTCTGGAGTTCATGTCAAATAGGTTTGGTCCTTGAGTGACAAGGCAAAGCAGTGTGAAAAATGTAATGCAGGTAGAGGATAAGAATCATCGAGTGGAGCTGGAAAAGAAAAGCAGAATGCAAATGACAAAATGTTTCCACTGTGGTGAAGTCGGTAACACCAAGCTCTTTTCTTCGGTGACACCGAATTGTTTCGGTCTGACCGAAAAGAAATGATCGGTGAGGCCGAGTTCATCACAGAGAAAGGATTTTGTCATCTCAGCTCACTAAGGCAAATAGGTTCTCACAAAGATTTGCAGGGAATCAACTAAAAGAATTTGCAATGAATTAAATGCAGTGAAATGTAGAAAATAATAGAGAAATAAAAAGAAGTCTAGATGAAGTTTTTTTGAAAAGGGAAAATGCATGCAAGAAACAAATGCAAGAACACAGACAAACACAAGAGAACTTCATCTAGAATTGGTCCGCGACCAAGTCACCTATGTTAGAGTATATTGACTTAGGAATCAAGTGAAGACACTTGATCATAGGTCATACTCATCGTTTAAGCTCGAAATGGGGTTGCCATTTTTATTTTAAGCATTTTTATGTATTCACATCTTGTTGAGTTGCTTTGACCCATGTCTTGGGGTAAAGCTTAATGACATACCTTGGTGGTGGTGATCTTGATCATGTAGTTGAACTTGTGTAGGGTGCTCAAAGTTGATGTAGGTCATCAAGAGTTGGGAGCACCGCTTGTAGTTGAAGTTCATCTTCCTACATGGGTTAGTTTTGCAAGGAGGAGCACTTGTGTATCCAAAATGACAATCATGAAATTTGATACCAAATGAAATTTGATATATAGAAGTTGTCAAAGGATATATTGGAGTGATTCATGCTTCCTTGTCTTCAACCATCGTATTGTAGAGACTTGGAGATGTAGAGATTGCTTAGAGAGTGATTGAGTTGCAATCTCATAGAATTGATCTTATCCAAGTACCTACAAGGGTTAGATAGCATGCAAGTGTACAAGTATATCCAAGACATGTGATCAACATCATAAGAGAAATGTCAAAAATTAGTCATAGAAAGGCTCATGCCTTGCATGCATCTACATGGAGTTTCTACTCCATGTTTGAGGCATCGATGGTGTTCAATTCACCTCTCAAATGGCAAAACACTTTCTCATCAAGTGGTTTTGTGAATATATCCAACAATTGCTTATTGGTACAAACATGTTGAAGTTTGATATCTCCCTTAGCAACATGATCTCGAATGAAACGATGACGAACTTCAATATGCTTAGTTCGAGAATGTTGCACGGGGTTATGAGAAATCTTATAGAAATCTCATTGTCACAAAGTAGTGGAACATGTTTCACATATATCCCATAATCTTTAAGAGTTTGGGTCATCCAAAGTAATTGAGCACAACATGAACCGGCGACAATGTATTCCACTTCGGCGGTGGATAAGGATACCGAGTTTTGTTTCTTGGAGGATCAAGACACACGAGATCTACCAAGAAATTTACAAGTACCCGAAGTGGATTTTCTATCAACCTTGTCACCAACATAGTCCAAATCGGAGTAGTCAACAAGATCAAAATAAGACCTCTTAGGATACCAAATGCCAAAGTTTGGTGTGTGTATTAAGTATCTCACTATCCTTTCACAGCCTTAAGATGACATTCTTTGGGGGCCACTTGATATCATGCACACATGCACACAGTTAGCATAATATCAGGATGGGAGGCACATAGATATAACAATGAACCAATCATAGAGCGGTAAACCTTTTGGTCAACCGGTTCGCCATCCTTTGTCAAGTCAAGATGTCCACTAGTAGGCATGGGGGTACTCATATCTTTGCATTCTAGCATGTTGAACTTCTTGAATAAGTCCTTGGTGTACTTTGTTTGAGAGACAAAGATACCCTCCTTAGTTTGCTTGATTTGCAAACCAAGAAAGAACTTGAGTTCACTCATCATAGACATCTCAAACTTCTCCCACATTAGTCTTCCAAACTTTTCACCAAAATGAGGGTTAGTCGAACCAAATATGATGTCATCAACATAAATTTGGCACACAAATAATTCACCATTAATCCTTTTAGTAAAAAGTGTAAAATCAATTTTACCCATTTCAAAGCTTTTTTCAATAAGGAACTTAGTCAGGCATTTATACCACGCTCTAGGAGCTTGTTTAAGACCATAAAGAGCTTTGTGAAGTTTGTAAACATGGTCGGGTTTCTTAGGATCAACAAAACTGGGAGGTTGTTTAACATAAAATTCCTCCAAATTTCACCATTAAGAAAAGCACTTTTGATATCCATTTGATCTAGGGTGATGTCATGATGATTGGCATAAGCAAGTAAGTTGTGAATGTACTCAAGTCTAGCAACCGGGGCATATGTCTCACCATAGTCCATACCTTCGACTTGAGTGTAGCCTTGAGCAATGAGACGAGCCTTGTTGCATACAAATTGTCCATCTTCATCTTTCTTGTTCCGAAACATCCATTTGGTTCCAATGACGTTGTGCTTCTCATCGGGCTTTTCAACCAACGTCCACACTTGGTTCCTCTCGAAATTGTGTAGCTCTTCATGCATAGCGTTCACCCAATCTGGATCATTAACAACATCTTCAACCTTCATACGTTCAATGCTAGAAATGAATGAGTAATGTTCACAAAAGTCAGCCAAACGAGTTTTAGAGCGAGTAATTCTCCCGTTTGAGTATCATCAAAGATTTGTTCGACGGGATGATCTCTTGAGACTCTTGCTCTAACTCGTGAGAGCTTTTGTTTGAGTCGGGGTGGAACATCATCTTCATTGTCTTGCTCTTCCTCTTGTCTTTCTTCATTGTTGTTGGCGTTGTTGTTCTCTCGTGGAGGTGGAGAAGGAGGTCGTTGAGGTTCATCTTGTTGTACATCCTTGTTTTCATCGTCTTGATGTGTCCCACTCGTGGATGCCTCCAAGTCAACTTGTGGATCACCTTGGCGTGAAGTTGAGGGTTCCACTTGGATGGACGAGGTACTCTCCTTCACCTCCATTTGGCGAACCTTGCCAATAGAACAGTCTTGTATAGCTTCCGAAGGATCTTTGTCACCTACATCAATTGGCAATTGCTCTACTTGCGAGCTGTTAGATTCATCAAACTTCACATCTACCGTCTCTTCATCCTTTCGGGTGAAATTGTTGTAGACACGGTATGTGTGAGAGTTTGAGCCATAACCGAGTAGGAAACCTTCATGAGATTTAGGAGCAAATTTCGAATGACGATGCTTATCAAGAATGTAGCACTTTGAGCCGAATACCCAAAAGTATCCAACTTGAGGTTTGTTACCGGTGAGAAGCTCGTATGCTCTTGCCGAGTAGCTTGTGAAGATATAGCCAATTCATTGCATGGAAAGCTTTCTCAACACTACTAGAAAAACCCCTACTAATGGCGCACCTAGTATGGCCATTAATGGCGCATCTGTGGTGCGCCATTAACAGCACGCCATTAGTAATTTTTACTAATGGCGCACCACCTGGTGCGCCATTAGTATCTGGTATACTAATGGCGCACCGCGGGTGCGCCATTAGTATAGGCCAGGGTGCGCCATTAGTATGCCTCCCAGGGGCCATGTATATCCGGGTGCTTTGGCATACTAATGGCGCACCACCACTGGATGCGCCATTAGTAACCATGGCATACTAATGGCGCACTTACCAGTGATGCGCCATTAGTATGCTTTGTCATACTAATGGCGCACTGTCATGTGATGCGCCATTAGTATGAATATTAGGTTTTTTTTATTTTTTTTATTTTTTGTTTTTTGCACAGGTTACAAAATGTATAATTTGACAAAATATAGACAGCACACATCAACAACAGATTCATCGAATACAATAGAAGATTAGTCTTTGAATACAATTCATCATATTAGTCTCCGAATACAATTCATCATATTAGTCTCCGAATTGAAAAGACCGAACAAAGATAGAACATTATTTACAACTCTCGAGACCGCGAGTAGCGAGTTTGTCTTCACACTACAAGTCGATATCGATCATCTAAACTACCATCACATAGAAGAGAGCTGCGGTCATCACGATGAGCATCATCACGATGAAACTCGTCTTCATCCGGTTCCTCCAACGCTCCCCCCCTCTCCCGCTAGATAGCGGGCGTATCTAGATTCGGCCTCGGCCCTAGTGGTGTACCCTTTGTAACTGTTACCGCTGAATCGGTGAACCTGTCTCCGACACTCCTCCCAGTCATCGTAGACTCCGGGAACCTTACCCTTGTACACGACATACGTCGGCATCGCTATGCACTAGCCAAACGAAACGTTAGTACCAATTCACAGACAATACATAAGCAATATATAAGTATGCAACAGAACGATCGGAAGAGAAAAGCAAGACATTAATAGCATCGATTACATCTAAGTTGAACGACTCTCGAAACCAAAGAGACATACTACAAGTTCATTAAAGTTTAATTACAACATGAGCCAATCGATGTTTCAGAACTAGACACAGCATCACTGCTTTCGACTCGACTCAAGGGACCGGAGCGTGGATGAAGCCGCCGTCTATCGTGGGAGTCATGAAATAACGGTCGTTGTCAGCCTGCATTTGTAGCATTGTGTCGATGTCACTGTTGGACAGTTGATTTCTGAGGTAGAACTGCCCCGAGGTACGAAGGACATCTTGATGGATGATTTCCGCAAACTCCGACTGGATGCGAAAGAATTCTTGTCGGAGGTCCGCGTCCTGGATTGCCGACACGCTCACGGCCCAATCTTTGAGTTTACTCGGTAGCAGAAGTTGATGATGGTCCCGTACGATCGCCCGCATGTGATGGATGGCGTAGTAGGCACCCTTCTGACCGCCAGGCGGCTGCTTGACGCAGCAGAACGTCGTATTGTGGGAGAACACGTGCTTGCCGTACTTACGAATAGGCCTGGTGAAGGTGCCTCCAGATTTGGCGTAGCCGGGGAGAACATCATCAAGAACCTTCTTGACATTTGTGTAGTCTACGTTCGACTGACGGTCCTGGTCGAAATACGTGGCCATGGAATATTTGGGGCTTAGGAGGATGAGCGTGCAACGTGTGTCACTGCAGAAAACACGGAATGTTAAAAGAAAAACGATCGAAATGTAAGAATTCATATGTTACGGGCCGGTTGAGGGGAGGACTTACTCGGGAAAGTAAGGCACGAGGAAGTTATCCTTATCTTGGTTTGCCAGAATGACGCCTTCGAGGTAAGAACTCGCGACTTGCCGGTCCCCAGCGCTGCTCAAGATCTTGGCACGCATGTAGAAGGGGTCGACTATCACGATGTCCGGGGTCTTGTCGCGAATGATCCGCATCTCCATACTCAGCGAAAATAGCCGAACAAAGGTGTAGTGCAGCGGATGAAGGTTCAACATAGCGTGGATGTCATCAAAATGCAGGACGATCGTACGCCCGATGGAGTTATCCACAAAGCCCTTGCCCTCTGGCACCTTGGCCGCGAAAACTGGGTATGCCACATCCTTCTCCCTGAGACGCCGCTTCTCCAAAGAAAGAACACTGTCATGCAGAGTCCGCATAGCACCGGTTGCAGCATTGAGCATATTTGTCGGTAGCATCGCCCTACCCGCCACATGCACCCTCGTCGAGATATCCTGCGGTGAAGGTGGCCCGTCCTGAGCACGGATCGTACTCGGTGCCGGCTGGCTCGCACCCTTCTTAGTCTTTCTTTTGGGTGCCTTCTTCTTCTCCTGTAATGGGACCGAGTTCTGCTCACAGACCGCCTTCTTGAGTGTGTTGGGGCTGATAATATTTCGCACCTCGCCTATCTGAGGCTCGGTGAAGTCGGCAGCTGGAGGCGTCTCCTGAGAGCTGAACGCCAGACGGCGCCTGTTGCAACTTGGCTTCTCCGCGGTACCAGCTAGATCGCACACGTCTTTTTTGGGTTTGGTTCTTGAGAAGGAGGCCCCATGAAGTCGCCATCGTACCCATGATCGGCAAAGTACTGATCGACGTTGCCAAATGTATCATCGTCGTCGTCGTCGTCGTTCTGATCCTGTGCCATATGCATGTTTGGATCCAGTGGCATAGGGATGTCCGGCACCGTTACGGCGGTCTTGCCATGGGGCCGACTTGGCGCCGGCACGACTGGCGGTGTTGTCTTTGGGGTGGTGTCCCCCGCCCCCAAACGAATCTGGCTCTTCGGCCAAAGCAGGGGCCAGCTCAGGCAGGCGCTGAGGGTCATCACGTCTTCATCGTCGGCCCCGACGGGTCGAATCGAAGGTAACAAGTCGCAGCAGCCTGGCAGCACCCGAACCAGTTGAACCCTAAACAAGTTGGGTGGCATCTGGGTACCGTGGAACAAGGGGTTTCCCGGTTGAACGATTTTGCCCTTGGCGACATCGACCAACTCGTTGTTCACGAAGTGGAGGAGAGTGCACGGAACATCGGCGGCGCCCTGCGAAAACATGTAGGGCGTCAGGGATGCCCAGTCAAAGGCAAGGAGATGAAGTCCTCCGCCGAGAGAGGCTTAATTAGTTACCGTGATGATGGCGTCGAGCTCGGCTAAAGTCGACGCACCGCCAACGGCGGGCGTGCAGTTGACGGAGGGGCCGCTTGCTGAAGAGGTGCCGGCCGGCGTACACCCGGGTGCATTAAGCTCCCGTGCCGGCGTCGGAGACACCAATGCCGCCTCCGCCGGAGGCACCAATGGCCCCGCCATCGCATTATGCGAGTTGCTGGCCATGAAGCTAGGAATCGGGGGCGGCCCCTGTTGGCCGCCCGCAATCCACGCACTCAACCCTGAGATCAAGGTAGGCACAAGGGCGGTGATCGTCGCTCCGAGTCGTTGTTCCACTTGCTCTTGGACAATCTCCGGAATCCGCGCCACCTGTGCCTTGAGTTCTTGAACCTCTCGCGTCTGGCTTTCCGAGCTGGTCTTTTTCTCCTTCCGCACACCAGCAGTGTAGTATGACCCCCATTTTGTCGACAAGCCTTTGCCGGCCACACGACCAGCTGACGTCGGCTTACTGAGCTTATCCTTGTTCTTCATTACATTCAACCCCCTATTTAGAGTGGTGTCCCAAGGGTTGCTCTTAGTCGACCCCGCGCTACTGCTTTCAGTCGCCTGCGGAAGGAATGTGAACCATTTAGAAATTTGGCTTCATTAATTAGAATGCAACCATATGGAGCAAATTAGCGGGGGTGTATTCCTTACCAGAACAAGCTCAAGCTGCCTGGTCTTCGGATCCGTGGTAAGCTCCTTTGTTTTCGGGTCCTTCTTGTACCGGGCCCTGACAAAGTTCCTGGTCTGCTTGTCACCGTATTTATCGAAGAGGGGCGGTAGGCCTTGCTCGGCACGGTCCGCCTCCTCCTTGTCCCATATAGGCTCCGCCACTCTGTAACCGCCGGGACCGAGTGTGTGTTCCCCTATGTTCAGCTCCCGCATTTGTTTCCCCCACTCACTTGATTGGGAGCTTGCGGTGCTCGAGCAATTGATCTTGAAATTGTTGTAGTCATCTTCGGTGATCGAAGGATTTTTCTCCTTGATCTTCTGATAACTCTCACCTTTCTCGATCATTCTCTTCACATTGCTTTTCCAAGTAGACAGGGCCTTGCTCATCTTCGTGAGGGCAGCATTGTTCACTTTATTCCCTTTGAGGCTTGTGTTTTCAAATTCAGCGGGGAACTTGTATCGTTCGTGCAGCTTCGTGAAGAGGAGGTTGCGCAAATTCCCTCGGTCAGGATGCCTCAGGTTCTCGGTGTTGATCGAGACGGTGCTCCGGACAATGCACCCGAGTTGAAGCGAGTACCCCTTGACTATTCGTTCAGGCGCCGTTGGATTCCCGTTGGAGTCCACTTCAGTAACTTCCTCCTTGAGGGTGCGGAGCACGATCGGGCGCCGGTCCTTCCGTTGCCTCTTCGGTTGGCTGCCATCTGTGCGTGCGCCGCCATCATCAGTGGTGGCATCCTCGGCGGCACCATCAGTGGTGGCATCAGTGTGGTCATCCTCGGCGGCACCATCCGTGGTCTCAGGATCGGTGGGGAAGGCGGCGGCCTCATACAAGTGAGGTTGTTCCTCCATCTCCTGGGACAGCTCCCAGAATGCCTTGCCGCCCGAACCCCCGGCCTCATCGTTGTGGGCCATGTTTCTCTCTAAATAGAAACAAAGTTTGGTCAAAAAGTTGGTTATTGTCAAGGAACAAGATCATGGTCTCATCATTTAGGGTTTGTCGACACCGAGGCATCCTAAAATCTAAGCTTTTATCATTGAGGGTTTTTCGACGCCGAGGCACCCTAAAAGCCTAACCTTTCATCATTTCGGTTTTTATCGACACCGAGGCACCCTAAAAGCCATGCATTAGTCACAAGTACGCCGGGGCACTTGATCCTACTTAATTAACTCCTAAGATACCCCGGCCCATGCATTAGTCACAAGTACCCCATATGTCCTATTTTTAGCAAAGTCATGCTAAAATTCACGGAAAATTTCAGCATGACCTTTGCTGAAAATAGGACATATGGAGTACCCAAATTTGCCGGAACGGAAGTTAATCGACATTCCGGCAAACTCAAGGGCCTCTCGGGGTACCTGCAATATCATCACGACACGATGGTCGGAGACAAAACCCAGCAAACTAGCACCACAATGTGCCTCTACTTTCATATGGATGAAAAGGCCACAATGTGCCTCTACTAGCACCACAATCTTAGTTAACTTCTGGGGACATCAGAAAGTTAACATCCGCCTGATTATTATGAGGACTTCACTGCCACTGTTTACTCAAACTTAAGTTAGTAATTAAAAATATAAAATAGGATAACCCAGTGACAGGACTATTGGTTGATGTCACAAAAAAGTTGCAAATCTCAACATGTTCTACAGTTGTTAAAATTATCTTACTGTATTTAGAACAAACTAACACCGCAGAGTCTAACAATTCAGGTAGAAGCCATCATTCATTACAAATTTGAATATATGATATTCCAGAAAATAATCTGTCTACAAAATGAGATACATTCCGTTTGAACTACCAAAACTGTAACCAACGTTATTACCTAATTATGAAAAAAGTGCAGTACATATAAATTATTTCATCACTGAGAGGAGATAACCAAAAGTTTCCAAGCAATATGATTAAGAAAATGGGATTTAGGCATCCAAATGCCACAAAAGACCAAATCACATTTTTAAACCAAGTTACACAAAGAAAATGCACCTAAGCATCAAGAGGAACTGTTACAACTCCATAAGGTATATCCAAGTCACTGCTACTCATATTCAAAAAACCTAACTCCAATATAACCAGAAAGATTGTAAAACATTATATCTCCCTGCTGACACGAACTGAAAGCGTAACAAAAATACCTATTATTCTAGGCAGCTGCCTTGCTAGTGATTCGGTGTCGTCGCAACTGGATCCCTCCCACTCGACCCGCGATCTTCTACAAGGAAAAAGTAGCAGCTCAGTCAACCACCATATAATTATACAAGGAAAAAATGCTACTTGGCACAAGTGTAAACAAGAAGCTTGAGGTAGCAGCAGATTGAAGTGATAAAGTGCAAAGGAGAAGCTTGAGCTAGTAAACAATTTCTGAATGTTATAAAGTGGGGAAAGTAAAATAAAATTCATGACTAGTCATGGCACTAGAAAAGAGATGAGATTTCACAAAACCAGAGCCAAGCATAGTCCAGAATGTCAAATTTTCAGTTAGTTAATTATTACAGTCCTTTGCTAAAAGAGGTGATCCGTCCAAGAAATTTAATACTAGATGCATGCAGTCTGTTGAGGATCTTTTAGTGAATGACTAACAACAAGTAGCCGAGCTTGCCCAAGAAAGATTAGATTCAGAAGTGCTGGCTGCTGCTAGTGAATGGAGTTGATAGTTATACAGTGTCAATTGACAGTAAGTAGAGTGAGATGATCAAACGTTTGTGTTAATTGACAGTGGCTTGTCCTGGATATAACTCATTTTCTAGGTTTACCTTGGGTAGATACCCCATGAATGCGGAACAGATACTTACATTCATGCCGTGAGATAAACTTATTTCCAGGTATAAACCATGGACAATTACCCGATGATACAGTGCATTTTTCTTCAGTGTATGACAAAAATAGCTCAGAATTATGATTCCATTTCCACATTGATCTTTGAGCAATATGGTGCATTGTTTTGCTTCAGGTGATCTGTCCCGGAGCAGCATCCGGACCAAAGCTTTGCAACCTTACAGCGGCGCGTGCACACACGCACGACGTGTTTCAAAGAGCTAAATCATGCTATTAGCTAGGCATATGCAGCAGGAACAACCAAACTTGAAGAAACTCATGCTAAGGAATTTAAAAGCTTCTGCAATACAAAGATGACAATTCACAATTCTTGCTAGTAAATGCATCAGATTTAGAATTCTTGTCAGAAGCACGGATACATGTTTAGAATTCCATCATTGGAAAAAAGAGAGATGCAGGCTGGTGAAAACTTATCCTAGGAGGCAAACTCTCTTTGAGAACTTTGTGTTAAAAAATGCACAGTAAAAAGCACGCTGTAGAG
>NC_041383.1:431571984-431572668 GCF_002162155.2 Triticum dicoccoides
GCGTCGGGTTAGGTTTGGGCGGACGGCGCGGGCTCGAGGGGGAGGAAGGGGAGAGGGAGGCGGCGGGGGCGCGTGGGCGGCTGCGGCGCAGTGGGTCAGGGCAGCGGCGGCGGCGGCGGTGGATCGAGGGAGAGGTAACTGGCGAGGGGGAGAGGGAAGGGGGGATCGGGCGAAGGGGGAGAGGGAAGGGGGGATCAGGCACAATACTAATGGCGCACCACCCCTCGGTGCGCCATAAGTACATCCATACTAATGGCGCACCTCACCGTGGTGCGCCATTAGTATTTTTTTTATTTCAACTCGAGCCAACAGGTTATGTACCACCAGAACTGATCCACATCAAGTCCCCTCTACTAGCTCGACTGGTCAGCAGCCAGTTCTCACACCAGGAGGTCCTGGGTTCGACTCCCAGGCTCCACAAATTTTTTTTAGCATTTAAAAAGCTGTTTGATACTTATTTGTGTTTAAATATGTGCAAACTTGTTTAAATAATAACAGTAATATTTTTTTATAAGACAGTAGCATTTAAAAAGCTGTTTGATACTTATTTTTTTTATAAGACGGTGCGCGGGGTGCGGGGGGTCGGCGGCGGCGGTTGAGTAGGGGAATCGAGGGTGCGGGGGGTCGGCGGCGGCGGCCGGTGGACTGGTGGGTGCTCGGCGGCGAGGGGGACCGGATCTGGCG
>NC_041383.1:431572678-431593084 GCF_002162155.2 Triticum dicoccoides
TTATTTGTGTTTAAATATGTTCAAACTTGTTTAAATAATAACAGTAATATTTTTTTATAAGACAGTAGCATTTAAAAAGCTGTTTGATACTTATTTTTTTTATAAGACGGTGCGCGGGGTGCGGGGGGTCGGCGGCGGCGGTTGAGTAGGGGAATCGAGGGTGCGGGGGGTCGGCGGCGGTGGCCGGTGGACTGGGGGGTGCTCGGCGGCGAGGGGGACTGGATCTGGCGAGGTGGGATAGCTAGCGATCGAGATGGAGGGGGATCGAGATCGAGTGTCCATGAAATTTAAAAATATTCATGATAGTTCAAAAAGTACCCATGAAATACAATCGAGAAATGAAGGCTACGATTTAAATACAATCGATCTTAGCTAGCTATCTGTTCACAATCTTCCTGCCCTTCTTTTTCGCAAATGGAGTTCTTCTGTGGAACGGACGTCCTTTAGGTAGGGTGGTCCTGCTTCTTCTTGTGGTGTATGCTGCTACTTCATCATCGTCGTCATGTTTGATCCTCGGGTCGCCGTACTTGTCGAAGTCTTGCTCATTGGCTACTCCATCCATTCCGATGATCTTCCTTTTGCCTCTCCTCACGACAATACGACTGGGCTTTGGCGGGTCGGTAATGAAGAAGCATTGGTCCACTTGGGAAGCCAGTACCCATGGCTCATTTTTCGCGGTGACGTTTGCGCCCGCGTTCTTGGATTTGGCTTCGGGTATAACCATGGTGGTGAAATACCGGTCTTCTTTTATGACGTTCTTGGCCCATCTGACACGGAACATCAGGACCTTCTCTCCAGCGTAGCTCAGCTCCCAGATCTCCTCGGTCCTTCCATAGTATCTGTCCTTGTCGTTACCGGTGTAGGATTCCATCGTTACCCCGGAGTTCTGATAACCATCGCTCTTCATGTCCTTGGCCTCGGTGTAGAATGTGTAGCTGTTGATATCGTACGCCTCATAGGTCATCAGGTTGTGCTCGGCGCCCTGTGACAAGGCGAATATGAGTTGTTCTTCCGCGGAAGAATCCTCATGTAAAGGGTACGACAGAAGCTTCTGCTTGAACCAACGCGTGAAACATGAATTGTGCTCTTTGAGTATATCTCCGTCCGTCCTCTGTTGGCCTCGGTCATTGTACGTCTTCTTAATAAAGGTTTTGTGCTCTACCACCCAAGGATCGACCACGTCTATGTGTTGTAGCGCGACTAGGTTTGCTCTTTCAAAGTCGGCGAGTCGACCCTCGAAGTCGACATGCATTTCGCGGCGACCCTCACGGTGACCCCATCCAGCGAGCCTGCCGAGGTGCCTGTTGACGGGCAGACCAACGGGGTTCCCGATGCCTAGATAATTCATGCAGTAGGAGATGCACTCTTCGGTCAGAAAGCCCCTGGCTATGCTTCCTTCTGGACGTGACATGTTGCGAACGTATCCTTTGATGACACCATTCATCCTTTCGAACGGCATCATGCTGTGCAGGAACGTCGGCCCGAGTTGGATGATATCCTCCACTATATGGACCAGCAGATGCACCATAACGTCGAAGAATGTGGGCGGGAAGTACATCTCAAGCTCGCATAGTATCACCACAATCTCTTCCTGTAGCCTTCTGAGTTGCCTCATGCCAATCGACTTCCGAGAGATGACGTCGAAGAAGTTGCATAGGCCAAATAGCGTTTCACGGACGTGCGCGTCCATGATCCCACGGATTGCAACTAGAAGTATCTGCGTCATCAGCACATGACAGTCGTGAGACTTCATCCCGCTGAACTTCTGCTTCGCTGGGTCTAGGTATCTGCTTATCTTCCCTGCGTAACCGTAAGGAAGTTTTACTCCTAGGAGGCAGGTGAAAAACTGCTCGATCTCCTCCTGACTTAGAGTGAAGCACGCGGGAGGGTAGTCATTTCCGGTCTTCTTGGCCTTTTTGCCTTTGCGACGACTTTCTGTGTCCTGCTTCGCCTCATCATCATCATCATCATCATCATCATCATCATCATCATCATCATCATCATCATCATCATCATATATAGCGTGAAGCTCCTGCCTGATGCCCATTGATTTCAAGTCTGCCCTTGCTTTCGGCCCATCTTTGGTCCTCTCTGGCATGTTGAGCAGGGTACCAAGCAGACTCTCGCACACGTTCTTCGTGATATGCATGACATCAAGGCTGTGAGGCACACGGTGGATCTTCCAGTACGGCAAGTCCCAGAAAACAGACCTCATTTTCCATACCTTCAGCAGCGGCTCTGGCGCCTTTCGCTTCTTTCCCGGCTCTGGCGCCTTTTGCTTCTTTCCCAACAGTGGGCAGTCTTTCCAATTTTTCAACAGCTTGTCTATTTCCTCGCCGCTCCTCGTACACGGGCGTTTTCGGGGTTCGGTTTCACCATCGAACAGATCCTTGCGTTTCCTCCACGGGTCATCGTCACGAAGCCACCTTCGATGTCCCATGAACACGGTTTTCGAAGACCCGGGATCTCTATCTAGCTGGCGATACATTGTGTCATCCATGCACCTTACGCATCCAGAAAATCCGTGGACTACCTGCCCCGCAAGATATCCGTAACCGAGATAGTCGTGCACCGTCGTGAGCAGTGCGGCTCTCATAGGGAAATATTCTTTCTCTGCGGCGTCCCACGTATTGGCTGGCGTTTTCCACAGCGTGTCAATCTCCTCTTTCAGCAGCCCCAGATACAGATTGATGTCGTTCCCTGGTTGTTTCGGCCCTTCAATTAGCATACTCATGTGAATGTACTTCCTCTTCATGCACAACCAGGGGGGAAGGTTGTACATCCACACAAACATAGGCCAGGTGCTATGTGTGCTTCTCTGGCTGCCAAACGGATTGACTCCATCGATGCTCGCGCCTAGCACGATGTTCCTTGGATCGTTCCCAAATTCTGGGTATTCGAAGTTCAACGCTTGCCACTGGCTCGCATCCTTAGGGTGACTCAGCATCTTGTCTTTTTTATCTATCTCCGGATCATTTGCGTCATCTTCTCGCTTCTTCTCCTCCCTATCCGCGTGCCAACGCAGGAGCTTTGCTACCTTAGGGTCCGCGAAATACCGCTGCAGACGAGGAGTGATCGGAAAGTACCACACCACTTTTCGAGGAGCTTTCTTCCTCTTCTTGTATCGAGTGACACCGCACACCGGACATATGGTAGACTCCACGTGCTCGTCCCGATAAATGATGCAATTGTTCATGCACACATGGTATTTCACGTGCGGTAAATCCAGAGGACACACGATTTTCTTCGCCTCCTCCAAACTGGTCGGGCACTTGTTCCCCTTGGGAAGACGTTCGTGCTAGAATGACATGTTCTCGTCAAAGCATGCGTCGGTCATTTTGTGTTTTACCTTCATCTCCAGAGCCATGAGCGTTACTTTCAGGCGGGTATCCTCGGGCCTGCATCCTTCATACAATGGAGTAACCGCGTCTAACTGAAGTTGATCCATCTTGGCTTTCTCTCGGGCGGCAGCTCTTGCATTATCCGTCTGCTTGAGAAGCAGCTCTTGAATATGAGGGTCCTGCACCCAGCCCATCGATGGTCCAGCGTCGTCTGCTCCGCCGGCATCACCATCATGTCCTGCATCTTCTACATGATGACTGTGTACAGCATCACCGTCGTGATCATCTCCTGGGGATTCTTCGTCTTCTCGCCCCCCCGAGCCGCGGTGGTTGTCTTGCTGCCCTTCCTCATTTCTTGCCCGGCCCCCATGGACGACTTCGTAGTCATCTTCATCACCTTGCCACCGATAGCCATCCATGAAACCACGCAAGAGCAGGTGGTCCCGCACCTGCCCGGAATCCGGGTCCGCAATAAGGCTATTCAGCTTGCATCTTCGACACGGACATCTTATCTCCGTCTCGTTCTTTTGAAGCATCTTGGCCTTCGCGGACCTCAAAAACCTATTCACGATGCCTTCGGTCATCGTGCGGACCATGGTCGCCTGCGGGGTAGAGCAAAACGATATTTTAGAACCAAGAAAAAATTTGGCATGACTTTCCCTAAAAATAGGACCAAAAAGAATGCTTAATGCCAAAATTCTCGCCGAAACGGAAATGAATCAACATTCCGGCAAAATATTGGCAAGTATCGCATTTCAAATACCGGTACACCTCCAAACACAAACACATATGCAACACCACAAACATATGCAACACCACGAACATACATAGATCTAGCTAGGCCATAAAAAGTGCATGTGCACATTGTTGTAGGGAGAACAACATAAATATAGCTTCCCCCCTTACTTACCTAGCAAAACAAGGTAACTTAACCACTTAATTTGAATGAATCTATGGTGGAAATGAGGTGAAAAAGAGGAGGCACCCGAGACAAGGAGGAGGCGGTGGAGAGAATGAAGTGGGGAGAAAGTGAGTGT
Organism: Triticum dicoccoides; assembly: GCF_002162155.2. Taxonomy (NCBI): domain Eukaryota; kingdom Viridiplantae; phylum Streptophyta; class Magnoliopsida; order Poales; family Poaceae; genus Triticum; species Triticum dicoccoides. The sequence continues at coordinate 431,577,057 of NC_041383.1, forward strand.
GGGAGGAGAGGTTGTCCAAAATATCTTGTTGCTGCCCACTTACTAATGGCGCACCAGCAACAAATGCACCATTAGTAATCCAGGTTACTAATGGCGCACCCCCTGGTGGTGCACCATTAGTACTTTTGCAAAAAAAGGAATAAAAACAATAATAAAAAAATAACATTAGTGGCGCACCTTCTGGCTGGTGCGCCATTACTAGTTACAACTAGTAATGGCGCACCACCAGTGGATGCGCCATTAGTATGTTTGGACAGGCGCACTAGTTCAAAAAAACTTTTTGGTACTAATGGCGCACCGTGGGCAGGGTGCGCCATTAGTAGTTTCAACACTAATGGCGCATCAGAAGGTGGTGCGCCATTAGTATATACTAATGGCGCACCACATGTCTGGTGCGCCATTAGTGTCATTTCCATCTATAGCCCTTTTCCTAGTAGTGCAACCGCTTCCGCCCAAAAGTGCTTTGGAGTCTTGTACTCATCAAACATCGTTCTTGCCATTTTAATGAGCGTCCGGTTCTTCCTCTCAACAACTCCATTTTGTTGAGGTGTGTGTACGTAGCCGAGAACTCATGTGAAATCCCTTCTTTGTCAAGAAAGGTGTCCACATTGGCGTTCTTGAACTCCGTTCTATTGTCGCTTCCAACCTTCTTGATCTTTAATTCAAATTGGTTTTGGGCCTTCCTAGCGAAGTTTTTGAAGATCTTTTGGACCTCTGATTTATCATCAAGAAAGAACACCCACGTAAATCTTGAAAAATCATCAACAATGACCAATCCAAATGAGTTACCACCGAGACTCTTGTAGGCATTGGGACTGAAAATATCCATGTGAAGTAGCTCAAGTGGTCTTCTCGTGGTCATGATGTTCTTCACGAGATGGCTTCCTCCAACCTGTTTTCCTGCTTGGCAAGCACTACAAAGTCTATCCTTGTAAAATGTAACATCTTTAACACCAAGGATATGATCACCTTTAATAAGCTTGTCAAGATTTTGCATGCCCACATGACCGAACCATCTATGCCACAACCAACCTTTAGAGGATTTAGCAATTAAGCAAGTTCTAGGTTGAGCTTTTTAGTGAAAACAACAATGTATAGATCACCTCTACGTATGCCGGTAAAGACCATATTATGATTATCTCTTCGAAACACTTGGAAATCTGCTTCAGTAAATAGGACATTTAAACCAAAGTCGGCTAGTCTAGATACATAAAGTAAATTGTAGCCAAGACATTCAACGAGCATAACATTTTGTATGGAGCTATCATGTGAGATGGCCACCTTACCAAGGCCAACCACCTTACCCTTTGAGTTATCGCCAAAAGTGACATACTTTCGAGGGCTGTCGTTTTCAGCAAGCTCATGAAAGATATCCTTGTCTCCGGTCATGTGATCGGTACATCCACTATCAAGAACCCATTCCTTTCCTCCAGCCATGTAGTCGTGAAGGTTAGCCATAAGACCAAAGTATCTCATAGACTCATTGAGATCATAGTCACTATCCTCATCCTCATCATAGTATCCATGTTCACCATCATCTTGTGATTGATCATTTCCTAGAAAGAGTGATTCATTAGTTTTGTGATCATGACAATGTGCATCTTTATGAATTCTAATGACTTCGGAAATGCTATTGCTAATGATTCCAACATCTCCTTTGGCACGCATAAGATCATGAAGCTCAAATAAACAATCACCAAACTTGGGATCATCGGGATTCATCTTATTCATGAATCTCATCTAAGTTTTTCAAGGAATAGTCCAGAAATCACTCCTCAAGAAATCTCCATATAGTATAAGCACATTCAAGAGTTGGCAAGCGAGCAATCAACTTTCTAGGAAAACCTCTAGTGATAAGATTGACAGCTCTAAGATTGCGAATCACGTCAATAGACTCATCAGGGGTAGGATGCAAAGGATCAAAAAGGGATGCACAGGGGCTAGTAATGTACTTGTTCAAGTGATATTCAATGAAACTCAAGCATCTCATTTTTCCATTCATGAAAGAACTCTCCATCAAGTATAGGCACTCTATGTCTAAGACTCCCCAACGTAGACTCATCCATCTTCCTCCAATGGTGATTAAACCAAAGCAATGGAGACCAATGCTCTCATACCAATTGAAAGGATCGAGAAGAGGTGTCTAGAGGGGGGTGATTAGACCCTCAACAAGTAAAGATAGAAGTTTTAAGTTTTTCAAGTTGAGGTTGCAAATTAGCACATTTTCAAGCATACACAATACAATTCAAGCAAGCATGCAAAGAGTATATGAGCAGCGGAAAGTAAAACATGCAACTTGCAAGAAAATAAAGGGATCGGATTGGAGTGTGCAAACACAATTGGAGACACGGAGATTTTTGGCGTGGTTCTGATAGGTGGTGCTATTGTACATCCACGTTGGTGGAGACCACCCACGAAGGGTCCACAAAGAAGCAACCTTGTCTATCTCACCATGGCCATCGCCCACGAAGGACTTGCCTCACTTGGGTAGATCTTCATGAAGTAGGCGATCTCCTTGCCCTTACAAACTCCTTGGTTCAACTCCACAATCTTGACGGAGGCTCCCAAGTGACACATAACCAATCTAGGAGACACCACTCTCCAAAAGGTAATAGATGGTGTGTTGATGATGAACTCCTTGCTCTTGTGCTTCAAATGATAGTCTCCCAAACACTCAACTCTCTCACATAGATTTGGATATGATGGAAAGATGATTTGAGTGGAAAGCAACTTGGGGAAGGCTAGAGATCAAGATTCTTGTGTTTGGATTGGAATGTCTTGGTCTCAACACATGAGTAGGTGGGTCTCTCTCAGAAAATGAGTAGTGGAAGTGTATGCACGTTCTGATAGCTCTCTCCCATATGGAGAAGGGGGTGGAGCGATATATATAGCCTCCACACAAAATCTAACCGTTACACACAAATTCCCAAACTCGGTGGGACCGAATAGTGAAACTCGGTCAGACCGAGTTGGTTCAAAATGTAAATGTTAGGCATTTCGGTGGGACCGACAAGGTCAACTCGATGGGACCGATGTGCTAGGGTTAGGGCAAAACCTCATCTCGGTGAGGCCGATTGCGTGAACTCGGTGAGACCGGTTTCAACAATAAGCAAACAGAGACTTGGTCAAGCAAACTTAGCAGGACCGACTGCGTATCTCAGTGAGACCGAAATAACTGCAATAGGTAACAGAGAGTTTGCAAGGCCATCTCGGTGAGACCGAACTGATTAGGGTTTGTGGCAATGGCTATGTCAATGAACTCGGTGGCGCCGGATGAATCAAATCGGTGGGGCCGAGTTTAACTTTAGGTTTAGGACATACGTGGAGATGAGAAAGTGGTTGAGGGCTTTGGAGCATATCACTGAGCACTTTGAGCAAGCAAGCCATTAAGAAACACCTCATCCCCTTTTAATAGTATTGGCTTTCCTATGGACTCAATGTGATCTTGGATCACTAAAATGAAAATATAGAATCTTGAGCTTTCGCCAATGTTTGTCCTCAGCATCTTGAAGGGGTTCCACATGCTCTTGTCCTGCCAATTCAATGTTGGACTCATCTGAAATATACTAGGTAGAAGTATTAGTCCAAAAAGAGATATGTTGACATTAATTACCAAAACCACCCAGGGAGCACTTGTGCTTTCAGTATGAAGATACCGATGATCGAATCTCGGGCAAGTAACATACAGATAGACAAAGGGAATAACGTATGTTGTCATAATGGTTCGACCTATAAAGAACTTTGAGGGAGTCCTGGACTAGGGGGTGTCCGGATAGCCAAACTATCATCTTTGGCCGGACTCCAAGACTATGAAGATACAAGATTGAAGACTCCATCCCGTGTCTGGATGGGACTTTCCTTGGCGTGGAAGGCAAGCTTGGCGATATGGATATGTAGATCTCCTACCATTGTAACCGACTCTGTGTAACCCTAATCCTCTCCGGTGTCTATATAAACCGGAGGGTTTTAGTCCGTAGGACGAACAACAATCATACCATAGGCTAGCTTCTAGGGTTTAGCCTCTTTGATCTCGTGGTAGATCTACTCTTGTACTACCCATATCATCAATATTAATCAAGCAGGAGTAGGGTTTTACCTCCACCGAGAGGGCCTGAACCTGGGTAAAAACATCATGTCCCTTGTCTCCTGTTACCATCCGCCTAGACGCACAGTTCGGGACCCCCTACCCGAGATCCGCTGGTTTTGACACCGACATTGGTGCTTTCATTGAGAGTTCCTCTATGTCGTCACATTTAGGCCTGATGGCTCCTTCGATCATCAACAACAACACGGTCCAGGGTGAGACTTTTCTCCCCGGACAGATCTTCGTATTCGGCGGCTTTGCACTGCGGGCCAACTCGCTTGGCCATCTGGAGCAGATTGAAAGCTACGCCCCTGGCCATCAGGTCAGATTTGGAAGTTTGAACCATACGGCTGACGTCCGCGGAGACTTGATCTTCGACGGATTCGAGCCACAGGCAAGGACGCCGCACTGTCACAATGGGCATGATCTAGCTATGCTGCTGGACAGTGCCCTGGAGGCTGCACAAGTGTCTTCTCCGACCCTTAGCTCGGAGCCAACTGCATCGATCGAGGATGGGTGGCTGGACACCGCCTCGGGGGCTGCTACCTCTACGCCGATAGAGCCGAATACCAACCCTGTCCTTTGTGAAGCTTGTGACTCCAAGGTGCCGGACTCCTCTCCGAACTCCGAACCTTCCGCGCCCCTGCCAATCGAATCTGATTGGGCGCCGATCATGGAGTTCATTGCTGCGGACATCTTTCAGCACTTGCCCTTTGGCGACATCCTTAATTCGCTAAAGTGTCTCTCTTTATCAGGAGAGCCCTGGCCGGATTATGGTCAGGACGGTTGGGATTCGGACGACGAAGAAATTCAAAGCCCACCCACCACCCACTTCGTAGCCACTGTCGATGACTTAACCGACATGCTAGACTTCGACTCCGAAGACATTGACAGTATGGACGACGATGCAGGAGACGACCAAGAACCAGCGCCTACAGGGCACTGGAAGGCCACCTCGTCATACGACATTTACATGGTGGACATCCCAAAGGATGGGAATGGTGATGGAACAACGGAGGACGACCCCTCCAAGAAACAGCCTAAGCGCCGGCGTCAGCGACGCCGCTCTAAATCCCGCCACAGCAAAAATGGAGATTCCGGCACCGGAGACAATAACACCCCGGACAATGCCAAAGACAACCCCCTCTAGCAGGATTCAGCGCAGGAGGATGGAGAAGCCAGCCCTCATGAGAGAGCGGCAGACAGAGAGGTAGAGGACAATAATTATATGCCTCCCTCCGAAGACGAGGCAAGACGACGACGAATTTTTCGTGCCTGAGGATCCCGTCGAACAAGAGCGTTTCAAACGCAGGCTTATGGCCACGGCAAGCAGCCTCAAGAAAAAGCAGTAACAGCTTAGAGCTGATCAAGACTTGCTAGCCGACAGATGGACTGAAGTCCTTGCGGCCGAAGAGTATGAACTCGAACGCCCCTCCAAGAGCTACCCAAAACGCAGGCTGCTACCCCGATTAGAGGAGGAAGCACCTAAACCTATATCACCAGCACATAATACAGTCGACCGGCCACCTCGTGGCCGCAAGAGAGAGGCCTCTCGGCCCTACACTCAAGCCGCACCCCGGCGCCGCTCAAAAAATACAAAGGCGCGAGAAAATGCGCCAGACATGCGGGATATACTCAAGGACAAGGCAAGGCAAACAAGATCGATCTATGGATCGCGTGGGCGCCCCACGATCCGTGATGACAACCGTCACGCCAGATACAGCAATTCCGGCTGGGCCGAACACAGTAGACAAAGCTCGTTTGAGCTGCGTCCTGATATAGCCCAATACAGAGGCGCCGCACACCCACTATGCTTCACAGACGAAGTAATGGATCATCAAATCCCTGAGGGTTTCAAACCCGTAAACATTCAATCATACGATGGCACAACAAATCCGGCGGTCTAGATCGAGGACTATCTCCTCCATATCCACATGGCCCGCGGTGATGATCTACACGCCATCAAATACCTCCCACTCAAACTTAAAGGACCAGCGCGACATTGGCTTAACAGCTTGCCAGCAGAGTCAATCAGTTGTTGGGAAGACCTGGAAGTCGCATTGCTCGACAATTTCCAAGGCACTTACGTGCGACCACCAGACGCCGATGACCTAAGCCACATAATTCAGTAGCCAGAAGAATCGGCCAGACAATTCTGGACACGGTTCCTAACCAAGAAAAATCAAATCGTCGGCTGTCCGGATGCAGAGGCCCTTGCAGCCTTCAAACACAACATCCGCGACGAGTGGCTTGCCCGGCACCTAGGACAGGAAAAGCCAAAATCCATGGCAGCCCTCACAACACTCATGACCCGCTTCTGCGCGGGAGAGGACAGCTGGCTAGCTTGCAGTAACAACCTGACCAAAAACCCTGGTAGTTCGGATACCAAGGACAACAGTGGCAGGTCGCGTCGCAACAAGCACAAGCGCCGCATTAATGGCGATAATGCTGAAGATACGGCAGTCAATGCCGGATTCAGAGGCTCTAAACCCGGTCAGCGGAAAACGCCATTCAAAAGAACTACTCCGGGCCCGTCAAATTTGTACAGAATACTCGATCGCTTGTGCCAGATACACGGCACCCCCGAAAAGCCAGCCAATCACACCAACAGGGATTGTTGGGTGTTCAAGCAGGCCGGCAAGTTAACTGCAGAAAACAATGACAAGGGGCTGCATCGCGATGACGAGGAGGAGACCCGGCTGCCGAACAATAGAGGACAGAAGGGTTTTCCCCCGTAAGTGCGGACGGTGAACATGATATACGCAACCCACATACCCAAAAGGGAGCGGAAGCGTGCACTCAGGGACGTATATGCGATGGATCCGGTCGCCCCAAAGTTCAATCCATGGTCCTCCTTCCCAATCACTTTTGATCGAAGGGAACACCCCACTAGCATCCGCCATGGCGGATTCGCCGCATTGGTTCTAGACCCAATCGTCGACGGATTTCACCTCACTAGAGTCCTGATGGACGGCGGCAGCAGCCTGAACCTGCTTTATCAGGATACAGTGCGCAAGATGGGCATAGACCCCTCAAGGATTAAACCCACAAAGACAACCTTCAAAGGCGTCATACCAGGTGTAGAGGCCAACTGTACAGGCTCAGTTACACTTGAAGTGGTCTTCGGACCCCCGGATAATTTCCGAAGCAAGGAGTTAATCTTTGACATAGTCCCGTTCCGCAGCGGCTATCATGCACTGCTCGGACGAACCGCATTTGCAAAGTTCAATGCGGTGCCGCACTACGCATACCTCAATCTCAAGATGCCTGGCCCTCGAGGAGTCATTACGGTCAACGGAAACACCGAACGCTCTGTCCGAACGGAGGAGCATACAACGGCTCTCGCGGCAGAAGTACAAAGCAGCCTCTTAAGGCAATTCTCGAGTCCAGCTGTTAAGCGGCCAGACACCGTCAAGCACGCCCGGAGTAACCCACAACAAGACCACCTGGCACGTTCCGAGCACGCATAGCAATGTGGCACCAACCCCAGCCCTCGCGAAATCGCGAGACCAGTACCACGTGTACATAACTATGCTCTGGAGAAACCATGGGCATAGGGGTAGGGGCACGACCACGGCATGCCCGGAGAGCGGCTCAACCGCACCAGGGGCTCCCAATTGTGTCATTCTTTTTTTTCTCTTATTCGCAGGACTCCACTTTCCAGAAGCCCTGTCCGGTAGTAGAATTGCCAAACTCACGATGCAACAGCCAGGGAAGCAGAAAAGCTACGTCGAGTGTCCAGGTGTTCTCTATTACGAGCAGTATACCTTTTTTACATACCATCCCGCAGCCTACCCCTGGAGGGGGACATGTTAAATAGTCACATCCCTTGCTTATCACACTATTTGTATCATTCTGCTTTCATTGCAGTATTTTTTGAATAAACAATGCATCACTTTTTGCCTATTATTGCATTCCTTTTTCCATCTATACATGTTCACTTATGACATGTTGCACCCGTACGCTTTGGTACGGCCAAATACACCAGGGGCTTAAGTTCCCCAAAATATGGTGTGATAAGTCCGAACACTTTCACAAGTGCGGCACCCCGAACTTATAGCATTATATGCATCGGCTCCGAATCATGTCTTGGGTCAATAGTTGGGTTTGCCCGGCTACCATGTTTTGGTACCTTATGTTCCGTTATATCGGCTAAGGTAGCGCTGGGAGATCCACTGCGATTGTGCCCCAGTTGAGCTGGGTCGAGCACCTCAGTGGAGAAAGCTAAAACTGACCACCATGATAGGGCGAGAGCCGGTCGCTGTTCGAGAGGTTTTTTCGAGTCCCTAAAGACTTATGCCGCTTAGAGCGAGGAGCCGGCTTTGTCCGGCCCAGGCGTGGATAGCGCCCCGAATTCGGTCTTCCGAACACTAGGGGCTTCGCCGAAATTTAAAATTATAGAATTCTATGGCTAAGTGGGAGTGTTCAAGCATTATAAGTCCGGTTGCCTTGTTCGTTGTGTTGAGCGCCTCCCTCGAAGGACCCAAGAATGGGAACAAGAGCGCTCAAGTTTATCCCGAACACCCCAGCACTCGTGGCATGGGGGCTAAAGCCAACGACTTGCCATCTCTCAAATTTGATAAACGGCCGCACAGAAGGTAATATTTTAAATTAACAAGCATTGCTTAGCGCATATGAACAAAGTTTTCAGCGCACAGGATAACAAAATGCGAGTCTACTAAAAAATTACATCTTTGGAGCATTCGCCCGCTATAAGGCGGGCACCCTTCAGGACACCCTTATAGTACATCTCGGGCGTGCGATACTCCTTGCCCGGCAGTGGCGCGTCCGTCACAAGCTTCTCGGCGTCCATCTTGCCCCAGTGCACTTCAGCACGGGCAAGGGCCCGACGGGCACCTTCAATGCAGACGGAGTGCTTGATGACTTCAATCCATGGACAGGCGTCCACCAGCCGCCGCACCAGATCGAAGTAGCTCCCAGGCATAGCCTCTTTGGGCCACAGCCGAACTATGAGGCCCTTCATGGCCCGTTCGGCCACCTTGTGGAGCTCGACCAGCTGCTTCAGCTGGTCGCTGAGGGGCACCGGAAGTCCGGCCTCAGCATATTGAGACCAGAACACCTTTTTTGTTGAGCTCCCCTCCTCGGCTCGGTAGAATGCGGCAGCATCGCACACACTACGGGGAAGATCTGTGAACGCTCCTGGAGAGCTCCGAATTTGGGTAAGTAATAGATAATTCACTTTTACATGCTTGCTTTGCATGAAGAATGCCTTACCCGCCGCTATCTTCTTTACTGCCTCAATTTCCTAGAGGGCTTTTTGGGCTTCGGCCTTAGCGGCTTTGGCACTCTCAAGAGCTGAGGCGAGCTCGGACTCTCGAGTCTTCGAGTCACGCTCCAAACTCTCATGTTTTTCCACGAGAACCTGGAGCTCTTGCCGCACCTCCGCCACCCGCGCCTCCTGCTTCTCTCGCTCGGTGCGTTCCGTGGCCGCATTATGTTCCGCCTCGGACACCGCTTCCTTCAGGGTTGCCACCTCGTTCGTGGCCCCTGCAATACTCACATTATTCTTGTCATTTTTTGCAACCAACTCCCTTCTATAAGGTATTACTTTAAGGAGGTATTACTTACCTTCCTTGTCCTTGAGCGGCTTCTTGGCACAGCCGAGCTCGTTCTCGGACCGCTCGAGGCTCTGCTTCAATGCATTGACCTCTGCAGTCAGTGCGGTAGAGGTCAGCAGCGCAGCCTGCATTCCCATATTGACATGCTTATGTTAGACTCCTGTGTATATCTTTTTAGATCCTCAGTTCGGCTTTTCTTTCCGAACACCAAACTGAGCATCAGGGGCTACTGTCTATGCAGTACTATTTTTACATATCTTAATTACATACCTCAAAGCCTATTAGAAGGCTGGTACAGGCTTCAGTCAGCCCACTCTTGGCGGACCGAACTTTCTGAATCACCGCACTCATAACAGTGCGGTGCTCCTCGTTGATGGAGGCGCCGTAGAGCGCCTCCAGCAAATTATCCGGCGCCTCCGGTTGGACGAAGGTCACCGGCGTCGCAGTCTCGCCCTTCTTACGAAGGGGTCGCCCGCCGGACTCCGGAGCCACTAAAGGTTCCGGTGCGGAGTCCGGCCCAGGGCCTAACTCAGAACCCTTTGGGGGTTGATCCCCCCTGTGCCCAAAGTCCGGGAGGTCGCCTTGTGGCACCTCCGGAACCTCCTCCTCCTGGCCGGGCCACTTTTGGGACTCCACCGCGGCGTCATCTGCGTCACGGGGGGAGGAGGCGGTCGGAAGTGAAGTGCTATTCACGTCCGATGGAGCCAGGGAGCCGCTCGTTGAAATATCAAGCTCGTCCTTGGGCGGGCTGCAGGGGTGTAATCGGCGTTATGAGATTCTATGCGACAAACGAAATGCCTTGAATTATTCTGGTGTCTAGACACTTACGATGTCGCCAGGGGCTTAGTCCTTGGTGGCCACTCCTCTTCATCGTCGTTGGTGTTGGTGGGGTAGTCCGGGGGGAGGGTCCTTCCCTTCTTGGACCCTTTAGCCTCCCCCGTTGGGGAAGCCTTCCTTTTCTTCTCTCCCCCCGCCGGGGGAGAGGCCTCTTTTTTTTCCCTCCTCGTCTTCGCGGGAGGAGTCCGCCTCGGAGTCATCGGACGATGAGTCCGATAACACCTGGCGCCGGGAACTCCTCCGAGTTCCCGTGGCCTTCTTCTTGGCCTTCTTCTTCGGCACCACGTAAGGCGCCGGAGCCAGCAGCCCCATTAATTGGGCGTCTGCTGGATCTTCTGGCAAGGGAGCCGGACAGTTAACCTGCCCGGACATCTTTTGCCAGGCCTGTCAAAGGTAAGGGAGTTTAGATCCCGCATAGAGTCAAACTATGAAAAACAAGTGTCCCGTAAAGGGTAAAATAGCTTACCTTGCCGGCTGGACGCTGCGAGCTGAATCCGTGATCTTCGGTAGCGGATGCGGGAGCCTCGGCGCCCTTGAACAGCACCTTCCAGGCATCTTCGTACGTAGTGTCGAAGAGCCTGCTTAAGGTTTGGTGCTGTGCCGGATCAAACTCCCACAGATTAAAGGCCCGTTCCTGGCACGGGAGGATCCAGCGGATGAGCATGACCTGGACTATGTTGACAAGCTTGAGCTTCTTGTTTACCAAGGTTTGGACGCATGATTGGAGTCCGGTCAGCTCCTCTGAATCACCCCATGATAGGCCTTTCTCTTTCCAGGAGGTGAGCCGCGTGGGGATGCCAGATCTGAATTCGGGGGCCGCTGCCCACTCAGGGTCACGCGGCTCGGTGATGTAGAACCACCCCGATTACCACCCCTTTATGGTCTCCACAAAGGAACCCTCGAGCCATAGGACATTGGGCATCTTGCCCACCATGGCGCCTCCGCACTCCGCTTGGCGGCCGTCCACTACCTTCGGCTTGACATTAAAGGTCTTCAGCCATAAGCCGAAGTGGGGCTGGATGCAGAGGAAGGCCTTGCACACGATAATGAACGCCGAGATGTTGAGGATGAAATTCAGGGCCAGGTCATGGAAATCCAGGCCATAGTAGAACATGAGCCCCCAGACAAATGGGTGGAGTGGGAAGCCCAGTCCGCGGAGGAAATGGGGAAGGAACACCACCCTCTCATGGGGCCTGGGGGTGGGGATGAGCTGCCCCTCGTCTGGAAGCTGGTGCACAATGTCGTTGTGCAGGTATCCGGCTTTCCTCAGCCTTTTAATGTGCCCCTCCGTGACGGAGGAGGCCATCCACCTGCCTCCCGCTCCGAACATGGCTGGAGAAGGTTGAGGCGAGATGTGCGGACTTGGGCGCTGGAGCTCGAGTGCGCGGAGATGGATAAGCAAAGGAGGAAGAAGGCGTAGGTAAAAAGGTGGATCTTTATCTCCTTATATATGGGCGGACGAAACTATGCGTCCCCACCGGCCTGGTAAAACTTGCTTATCTCCCAAGCGCCATAATCAATGGCGTGGTTGGGTTACCCACGCCCGTATTGATGAGAATCCCGGAATAAGGGGACACGATCTCTGCTTTGACAAGACGTGCCAAGGAAACCGCTTCGCTAAACACGCTGAGGTGGAACAATAAAAACAATTCAAATAAAGGCTTGGCCGTGGTGTGACGTCACGCCACGAAATACGTCAGCAGATTGAACTTGTGTAAATATTATTCTCTCTACGGTGGTATGTGGAACTTATTTTGCAGAGCCGGACACTATCCTGGTGTTCAAAATCTTCTATGAAGTATTTGGAGGAGGAACCCGCCTTGCAATGCCGAAGACAATATGCGCACTGTACTCGTCGTCATTGAAGCCTGGTTCACGGGCTACTGAGGGAGTCCTGGACTAGGGGGTGTCCGGATAGCCGAACTATCATCTTTGGCCAGACTCCAAGACTATGAAGATACAAGATTGAAGACTCCGTCGCGTGTCCGGATGGGACTTTCCTTGGCGTGGAAGGCAAGCTTGGCGATACGGATATGTAGATCTCCTACCATTGTAACCGACTCTGTGTAACCCTAACCCTCTCCGGTGTCTATATAAACCGGAGGGTTTTAGTCCGTAGGACGAACAACAATCATACCATAGGCTAGCTTCTAGGGTTTAGCCTCTTTGATCTCGTGGTAGATCTACTCTTGTACTACCCATAGCATCAATATTAATCAAGCAGGAGTAGAGTTTTACCTCCACCGAGAGGGCCCGAACCTGGGTAAAAACATCGTGTCCCTTGTCTCCTGTTACCATCCACCTAGACGCACAGTTCGGGACCCCCTACCCGAGATCCGCCGGTTTTGACACCGACAAACTTCATAGAATATGTGGGAGCCAATATGAGCATCCAGGTTCCGATATTGGTTATTGACCGTAGAGGTGTCCCGGTCATGTCTACATAGTTTTGAACCTGTAGGGTCTGCACCTTAACGTTCGATGACGATATAATATTATATAAGTTATGTGATTTGGTGACCGAATATTGTTTGGAGTCCCGGATGAGATCACAGACATGACAAGGAGTCTCTAAATGGTCGAGACGTAAAGATTGATATATAGGACGATAGTATTCGGACACCGGAAGTGTTCCGGATGGTACCGGGTACATATCGGGTCACCAGAAGGGGTTCTGAGCACCCGACAAAAGATATGGGCCTAATGGGCCAAGAGGGTAAATGCACCAGCCACCAGGGGCTAGTGCACCTCCCATATGGGCCGAACCAGAGGAGAGGGAAAGAGGGGAAGGGAGAAGGAAAGGGGGGATTCGGCCTCCCCTTTCCTTCCCCCTCCCTCCTCTTTCCTTCCCCCTCCAGCAAATAAGGTAGGGGGCACCGGCCATGGGGAGACCCCAAGTAGGATTCGGCCTACTTGGGCGCCTCCTGGCTGCCTTCCCTCTCCCTCCCACCTATATATATGTGTGTGGGGGGGGCGCCCCTAGCACACCCAATACAATTGTTAGCCGTGTGCGGCACCCACCTCCACCGTTTACTCCCACGGTCATATCTTCGTAGTGCTTAGGCGAAGCCCTGCGTGGATCACTTCACCGTCACCGTCACCATGCCATCGTGCTAACGGAACTCATCTACTACCTCGATGTCTTGATGGATCAAGAAGGCAAGGGACGTCACCAAACTGAACGTGTGCAGAACTCAGAGGTGTCGTATGTTCAGTACTCGATCGGTGGATTGCGAAGAAAGTTCGACTACATCATCCGTGTTGTGAAACGCTTCCGCTTACAGTCTACGAGGGTACATAGACACACTCTCCCCATTGTTGCTATGCATATCCTAGATAGATCTTGCGTGAGCGTAGGAATTTTTTTGAAATTGCATGCTACGTTCCCCAATAGTTTGCTTGCAAGCTTATGATGTGTATTATCGAGAGGGCCTAGAGATACCTCTCCGATACTCGGAGTGGCAAATCCTAATCTCGATCTATGCCAACTCAACAAACACCTTTGGAGATACCTGTAGAGCATCTTTATAATCACCCAATTACGTTGTGACATTTGATAGCACACAAGGCATTCCTCCGGTATTCGGGAGTTTCATAATCTCATAGTCGAAGGAATATGTATTCTACATGAAGAAAGTAATAGCAATAAAATTGAATGATCAACATGCTAAGCTAACTGTTGGGTCTTGTCCATCACATCATTCTCCTAATGATGTGATCCTGTTATCAAATAACAACTCATGTCCATGGTTAGGAAACCTTAACCATCTTTGATCAATGAGCTAGTCATGTAGAGGCTCACTAGGGACACAGTGTTTGTCTATGAATTCACACATGTATTTAGGTTTCCGATCAATACAATTCTAGCATGAATAATACACATTTATCATGAATAAGGAAATATAAAATAACAACTTTCACTGGTACACGTCGATGCTTTACAAACGGTTTTTAACCCATTTCCGCAACGGCATTTGGAACCGTCACCAAGTGAGTGTGGGCGATAGGGGGTCCTTCCCACACAACCTAGAAACTGTCGGGGATAGGCCCTCCTGGGGGGGGGGGAGGAGCTTGTGTGCGATCGGACAAGGCATCGAAACCCAATTGTTTTCGTTCGTATGTACATCCCACACGGTGAATGCCAGAAAAACATTTCCGTTCGTATGTATATCACACACAGTCAATCCAAGGAGTACATTTCCGTTCTTATGTACATCTCACACAGTTAATCCAGGGAAAACGTTTCCATTCGTATGTACCTCCCACATAGTCAATCCAGGGAAAACGTTTCCATTCGTATGTACATCCCACACAGTCAATCCAGGGAAAACGTTTCTATTCGTATGTACATCCCACACAGGTTTATGTATAGGCTCATGTGTGATAGGTGTAACTATCACACACGCTCTGCGATTAATCATTTGCTTTTATCAACTACATCACACACGATTTGATGAAGAAAACTGTGTGGCATTCGGCTATCCATCACAAGTGCTTTTACTTCTAGAACCGTTTGCAAAGTTCCATGACCCATTTAGCAGGTTTATTAGTTTACAATTAATAATTCCAGTATTACGCAAATTCACATTTCATATCGAACAACTGTTTGCCAATTTCATATCAGGCACATAGATATATTTTAACATCACAGTATGATAGCTACGGAAAACAACACACTACAACATATAGATAGTTCAACTTCATAAGAACAATATTAGAACAATATATTCATTTCCCTAATAGGGATCATCCAGGCTTGCCTTATCCACCTCTGCTTTCAGTTCAGTAAGAACCTATTTTGCACTGGCCAGCTAGGAAAGTGCCTCCTCCTTCGCCAACACCATCTTAGCAAAGTCTAATTAAAAAAATCTGAGCTCATTCTCCACCTTCCTCTTTTTATCCCGCATCTTCAAATATTCTTCAGCGTTGACAACACTTTCTCTAAGCCTACCTCTGTTCTCTTCCTGATACATGCTCCAGAGCTTTGCTAGGCACATCTTCAAAGACTGTGCACTACAAAAAAAAGACACATCCGTGACATTTTGGGCCGAACGAATTTTTTTCCTGTCATACATATGACACTTCTATGACGATAATTGTGACAAAACCTAGTATCATCATAGATGTGGTGGGCTCCTACTTCTATAACAAAAAATCATGACAGAAAATGGGCTTTTCGTCCTGGGTGGGCCGGAGACGCAGCTGCATGACATTCTTTGGGCCGTCCTTGACGGAAAAAACTGTGGTAGAAGCGAGGGCGAGGAAAATCCGGGGAGTTCCCGGTTACGGTGGGAGGTCGGGGGCCGAGCGATGCGCGGTTCTCTCATACATGTATGCGCGTGTGTGCGAGGCGTTGGCTCTAACTGAACCCGAGCGAGGCATTGGACTCTAACTAAACCCGAGCGATTGCACTGCAGGCTACGCGTTACTGAACCCGAGTGATCGATCGATGGCCGTTAACTGAACCCGATCGAGCAATTCCTTCACTACTGCTGCTAACTGAAGCCGACCGATTGGATGAACAGTGA
>NC_041383.1:431593364-431626310 GCF_002162155.2 Triticum dicoccoides
ATGAATAGGAGCCTGTGGAGGCTGGAGGAGGTCGACGGTAGCCCGTGGAGGCTAGAGGAGGTCGACGGTGGAGATGAATAGTATCCCGTGGAGTCCCGTTTTCCGATATGCCACACCCCTCCCGATGAACAGGACCCCCGTTTAGACCGTAGCGCTCCAACACAAGTCCGTTTCGTCCACTTTGCGGTACGCCACACCCCTCCCGATCAACAGGACCCCCGTTTCAACCGTAGGAGGTCCGTTTCGTCCGCTTTGCGGTATGCCACACCCCTCCCGATCAACAGGACCCCCGTTTTGAACGTGGCCGATCGAACACAAGGTCGTTTCCTCCATTCTGCGTTACGCCAGGCCTCGTTTCCATCGCCTGTTCCGTCCAAGCCCTCCCGATGAACACGACGACACATTCCATTCTGACCCAGCCGGTTGGCTCCCCAGGAACACGATGACGACGTTGTTTCTCCGTTCCGACCCAGCCATGTACACGAGCCCTGGCCATACGTATGCGCGAGTAGGCGTTCGAGACCCCGCCCATGTGTACACATACGTGGCCGTATTTTCTTTCTTGCACAGTGGCCGATGTACGTACGTGTACATGCTATGTGCGCGCCTCTACTACGACACGTATGCGCCTCTACTACGACACGTGCGCGCCTCTACATCGACCAGTATATATGTACGTACACGTTCGCGACCAGAATGACAACGCTACGTACGCTTCGACCAGGTGGGTCCCGACTGTCAGGCACTTCCTTGCGTGCGAAGATGTAGATGGTGGGTCCCAGCAGTCAGGGGGGCAAATTGATTTCATATTTTTTGCCCGGACGCACTTCCTTGCATGCGAAGATGTAGCTGGTGGGTCCCAGCAGTCAGGGGGGCGAATCATTTTTTTGCCCGGACGCACTTCCTTGCATGCGAAGATGTAGCTGGTGGGTCCCATCAGTCAGGGGGCGAATCATTTTTTTGCCTGGATGCACTTCTTTGTGTGCGAAGATGTAGCTGGTGGGTCCCAGCAGTCAGGTGGAAACGTTTTTTTCGCAAAATACAGTGGCGCCTCCAGTGAGTCCTAGCTGTCAGCTGGAGGAATCATTATTTTCCACGTAATAAGGAGGCACTTCCTTGCTGCGGCCGTGGACCCAGCTGTCAACCTCTCCATGTACAGTCCACGTCTGATGGAAGTCGTTCCTTGACCATGTTGACCACGCCGCGCCGAGAGCACCAGGGCGGTGGACGACGGCGAGGCCTAGGAAGGGGACAACAGGGAGCCGGGGAAGATGCGGCGGTGGAAGCCCGCGCGGAGAGGAGTACGAGGGTTCACTGGTTCGGCTGTGGTGTGACGCTGCCGTCGCCGTAGGGCCTGGCCAGCGGTGGGAATAGTAGGGGCGGTGAGGCCTCCGCGGCAGCACATCAGGCCATGGGAGGCAGGAGCATGCGGCACGACCGGCGCTGCTTTGGGCGGCTGGAGCAAGAAGACTAGAGGTTGAAGAAGCACTACGGCCGTTGGATGGACATCGTACGATCACTGGAGCTAGAATCGTTTATATTGACTAAGTTGAGAAAGCCCTCCATCCCCGTCAACTTAGTAGGCCCACAAGTCAGCCTCCCACCAAGGTGGGTCCCAGCTAGTAGGGGGGTATTCATTTTTTTGTGCATAATAAGGAGGCACTTCCAGTGGGTCCGAGCTGACAGCAGGGGGAACGTTTTTTTCGTGAAATACGGTGGCCCGTCGGGTGGGTCCCAGCAGTCACGGGCAAACATTTTTTTCGTGAAATACTGGTGGCCCTTCTGGTAGGTCCCTGCTGTTAGGTGGAGGAATAATTATTTTCTGCCTAACAAGGAGGCACTTCCTTGCGGCTGTCGTGGACCCAACTGTCAGCCTCTCCACGTACAGTATTCTTCTGACGGAATTCGGTCTTTGACCACATTGACCACGCTGCGCCGAGAGCACCACGGCGGTGGATGACGGCGAGGCCTAGGAAGGGGACGACACGGAGCCGGGGAAGACATGGCAGTGGATGCCCACGCGGAGAGGGGTACGAGGGTTCACTGGTTCGGCTGCGCTGCCGTCGCCGCAGATTAACAGGGGGTGTGGGTGAGTGGAGTCGAGGGATGGCCTGGCCAGCGGTGGGAGTAGTATGGGGGCGGTGAGGCCTCCGCGGCAGCACAGCCGGCCACGGGAGGCAGGAGCAGGCGGCACGACCGGCGCTGCTTTGGGCGGCTGGAGCAAGAATACCAGAGGTTGAAGAAGCACTATGGCCGTTGGATGGACATCGTACGGTCAGTCGAGCTAGAATCGTGCATATTGACTAAGTTGACAAAGCCCTTCGTCCCCGTCAACTTAGTAGGCCCACTATACTGGGTCCCAGCTAGCAGGGGGAGTATTCTTTTTTTTGTGCGTAATAACTAGGCACTTCCTTGCGTGCGAAGATATAGCTGGTGGGTCCGAGCTGTCAGCAGCGGTAACATTTTTTCGTGAAATACAGAGGCCCTTTCGGTGGGTCGTAGATGTCAGGTGGAGGAATCATTATTTTGGGCGTAATAAGGAGGCATTTCCTTGCGTGCGGCCATGGACCCAGATGTTAGCCTCTCCATGTACAGTCCACTCCAGATGCATGTTGGTCGTTGACCACGTTAACCACGCCACGCCGAGAGCACCAGGGCGGTGGACGACGGCGAGGCCTAGGAAGGGAACGACACGAAGGCAAGGAAGACTCGGCAGTTGTTTCCCACACGGAGGGGAGTACAACTATACGAGGGTTTACTGGTTCGTCTACCGCCGCCGGAGAATAACAGCAGGTGTGGGACTGTTGGTGAGTAGAGGGATGGCTAGGCCAGCGATGGGAGTATGGTGGGGCGGTGAGGCCTGCGCGGCAGCATAGCCGGCCGCAGGGAGGAGGGAGCAGGCAGTCCTGCCGGCGCTTGTTTGAGCGGCTGGAGTAGGAAGAGCAGAGATTGAAGAAGCACGACGGCCGTTGGATGGACATCCAACAGTATACATGCCATCTGTGGAAAGCCTCAAATCTGTGGAAAACAGCATACAGGCCATCTGCCATTATTTCAAATAATTTACAGCCCATTTGCTAATTCTTACGGGTTTTTTTGGAGCCCATATTCTTTTTGTTAGCATTATAGCCCATATTGTGGCCACGGTTAAAAAATTATACGAAATTTTCCATATGTCCGTGCCTTCTGAACTATTTTTAATCCCGAAATTTGGAGTCACATTCAGACTGATTTTAAAAATAAATGTATATCAATATAAAATCCAATAAATTGCCCACGCATAAAAATCAATGCAATTTAAAATCTCGAAATGAAAAAAAGATATTTGAAACTAATTGCCGGTTTGATGTGTTTTAAAAATGTACAGCCCATTTCTCATTACTGATAGGCTCTTTTCTCGGCCAGCCGAATGAATCTCTCCTCGTCTTGAAAGATTTGCGACCCAACAGGCCTGATAAAGCGACTTACTTGACAAATTAGTTGATGGGCTGGTCTGTGGTAAATATAAAAGAAAAGGCTGTCTAGACAGGCCAGAGTGTCCCGCACAGCCCAGTTGACACCCTGTTGCCGTCTCAAAAACAAATTAGATAAATGCCACTCCAATTATGGCGATTCATAAAAATGCCACTGCAATTTCCAAACTTTGAAAAATGGCACTGCAATTTTTGCAAACTTTGAAAAACGCCACTGTAGTTTGCAAACTTTGAAAAACGCCACTCCAGACTTCGAAAAATGCCACTAGAAATGGCATTTTTCAAAGTTTGGAAATTGTAGTGGCATTTCTCGGATACACCAGATTTGGAGTGGCATTTATCAAATTAACCCAAAACAAAAATGACTGGGCGAGTTGCTGGGTCCCTGGTGTCAGCCGCTCGTTGTGCAATTCTCTCATTTGTTGACAACGTTGACAATGACATGGGACCCAGATGTCAGAAATCCGCTAGGAGGAGCCATTTATTTATTGGCTTGAAATAAGGAGACACTTGCTTGCGTACTGCCATGACCTTGGCGGGTCCCTGCTGTCATCCTCTCCACGTACAATCATCTCGTGATTGTGTACGCGTCAACTTGCTAGGCCCACAAGTCAGCCTCTAAACCCGTGGAGGACAAATACAACCCATTTAAAAAAATAACAGCCCATTCCATACGTTCAAATGGAAATTTCAACATTCAGAGCAAAGTAACAGGTCTGATCCACATATAGAGTACTGAACTTCCACGTTGACAACCATCATAGCCAAGTTAATTATCTACTCCCACTAATACTCTAGTAGCGTACAAGTACTAACTTACTCTTAGCCAACTAGACGATGTCGACCGCCATTTGTGGTACACGCTAAACGCCGGCACCGACGTCCTGCGCCTCGCCTCGGACTTGCAAGAGGTACGGTAGGGCGCGTTGCTCACGCGTGTTGGCCCTTTCCATGCCAACGTGGTCCACCGAAGCTTCGGCTTCCAAGTGGGAAACCCACTTGACAAGCTGGTAATAAAAATCGGCGTCACGAACGCGTGCGTGCCCGATAGCCTCCAGGGCTATTTATGTCACATCCCTGGTCCTGTTATGCACTAGGCTAGACCTCATGTGAGCATCATGTTTTAATTCAAATGAAATTTGAATTGAGGAATTTTCAAAGCCTCAGAAACCTTCTAAAAATGATCAACATTAAAATCTCCTCAAAGAAGTCCAAGGAAATGTTCCTCTTAGTCTCTGAAAATATTGCAAAGAGGTAAAACTCAAAACAATATTTTTGGTATCTCAGAGTTAATTATTTTGGGCCTTTGAATTAAATAAATAGCTATTTGCATTGGATATATATTTGATATATAAATAATATATGTCCAATAATTACTGGAACATTTTATGTGGTTTGGTATATTTTAGTTCTAGCCACATAACTATTTTCAGGATTTTATAAAATGGTTTAGTATATTACTAAACTAAACAACACAGAACAAAATAGAAAAAAAGTAATAGAGAGAGAGAGAAGGACTTACCTGGCGCCACTTACCTGGCCCAACACTGTGCAGCCAGCAGCGGCCCAGCCCACCTCCTCCCCCTTGTCATCTTCCTCCCCTCGCACCGAAGCAGCTCGGTGGCGAGCGCCGATGCCGCCTCGGCCACCTCCTGGTTCCACCGAGGCGTTCCCGAGCCTCCCCCTCACGCCACCACGATGCCCCGACCCCCTGGAACCCCTCGACCTCTCCCATCGTCTCCCCCCTTTCTTTGGCTCCCTCTCTCCTCCACCGAGCGGAGCCCCGTCGCCACCGACGCCGTTCGCCGCGGCCACCACCACCCTCTCGCCTCCCCGACGCCTCCCAGAGCTCCGAAGTGCCTCCCTCTACCTCCTCAACGAGCCACGAGGCCCCAGACGTGCCGCAACACCGCCCTCGATGTCTTCTTCAACCTCGGGACCGCCGGCCATCTTCGTCAAATTCGTCGGCTCCGGTGCCTCCCCGAGCTCCCCGAGGCCACCGTCGCAACCCCTGTGAGCTCCACTCCGTTTCCCCTCCTTCATTTTGCTTGTTCCCGTGCCGTAGCACCCCCGGCCACATTCCCGAGCACCGCCGTCCGCCATGGCCGCGTAGCTCTCCTGACCCGAGCCCCTCTGCTCGAACCCGTGGCACCAGCGCGCTTCTGGTGGCCCGCGGATGCCGTCTGGACCATCAGTTTCTCTCCTAGCGCGCCGCAGCCCAACCCCGCACATGGCCGAACTCCGGCCGCCGCCTCGGGCTCCACTCCGGCGAACCCCGGCCACCCCCGCACCTCCCGTTGGTCCCCCTAGATGCGCACGGGCGCGGGCTACCTCCTGGTGCCCTTGGCGCGTCGATCCGATGCCCCTAGCGCAAGTCCGGCGTCCCCCGCCGTGCTCTGTGGTCGTCGCCGGCTACACTCCGGCGAGAGCTGATGTGGCGGGTCATTAGGGCCTAACCACCCCCCCACTAACCCAGGCCTTGGCCACTGACTGTGGGCCCCACGCCCTTAACTAACCACGGTTAACCCCTGTTTAGTTTAAGTTAACCACAGTGGCCCCACGCGTCGGAATTGACCTAGCTGACGTGGCCGTTGACCGGTCCCACCTGTCAGTGAGTTAAAACCACCCTGTGTCACTGACGTGTGGCCCCCACACGTCAGGTTTGACCAGCAGCAGCGTCTGTTGACCTGCTGATGTCACGGTGACGCACTGATGACGTAGTAAATGTTTCTGGAATTTAAATAATTCTTAAATGAGTTATTATTTTCAGAAAATGTCCTAAACTTCAATAAATCATAGAAACTCAACCGTAACTCCAAATTAAATAATTTATATATGAAAAATTATCAGAAAAATTCAAGGAATCCATCTGTACCATTTTCATGCATGTTAGAGCAACTTATCACTACTTTTTAGGACAAATGAAGTGAAGGGCATTTAAATAATCACACATGGAGTTTGAATTTGAATCTTGTATTCAAACCAATTTCATTTAATCTGTTGCTAGTTGCATTGGCTCAAAACACATTCATTTTGCCATGTCATGATCATGCATCATATTGTGCATTGCATTGATTGTGTTCCCTTCTGTGTTGCCGGTATTTGTCCCCTCTCGATAGACGTGATACCGATGATGTGATCGTTGACACTGATGAAGACTCAATGTTATCTTCAGAAGTGCCAGGCAAGCAAAACCCCCTTGTTCATTCCGATACAATCCCACTCTCTCGCTCCTGCTCTCTTTTACTGCATTAGGACAACATCGATTCAACTGTTACTTGCTGCGGTAGCTGAACCCCTTTATCCTCTGCATCACCTGTCATTCCACAGTAAATAGATGAAACCCACTAGCATGAGTAGGAGTTGTTTGAGCCCTGTTGTGCCTACTCATTCTTGCTTGTTTGTCATGCCTGCTACTGCTTAGAGTTGTGTCAGGTCTGATTCATCGGGAATGAATCAGAGGTGTGTGAACATGTCCTACGGTGTGTGAGCTAAGCGTGTGAACACGATTTGGTAAAGGTAGCGGTGAGAGGCCATGTAGGAGTACATGGTGGGTTGTCTCATTGCAGCCGTCCTTAGGAACTGAGTTCTGTGTTTGTGATCCATGATTCAGCTACTACCACGCATTGGGCCCGAAACCAATGGACCCTCTCGGCTTCTTGATCACCCTTGTCCTCTGTCCAGGAGTTGCAAGTAGTTTCTGGTGTTTGTAGTATGCTGGAGGCCGTGCGCAGCGCTGACCGTAGGGGTGGGCTGTGATGCGGTAGGCACGTGGCCGGGTAAACCGGGCGCCCGTTTGGTGTCACGGAACCCTGTTCACATCGTTTGGGGCTGTGAGCGAAACTCCGGCCGGATCTCCTCATGGATGGAACCCGAATAGGCGATAAACCTGGACTAGAGACTTGAGTGTTTAGGTAGGCCGTGGCCGACACCCACGTTGGGCTTCCGCTTGAAGGTTGCCGAGTACATGTCGTGTAAATGGCGGTAAGTGGTGAGAGCGTGTGTGAAGAAGTACACCCCTGCAGGGTTAACATCATCTATTCGAATAGCCGTGTCCGCGGTAAAGGACTTCTGGGTTGCTTATATCAGTTCATAGACAAGTGAAAGTGGATACTTTAAAATGCGCAAGATAAGCGTGAGTGCTATGGATGGCGTTCTCGTAGGGAGACGGGAGCGGATCCATAGTGGTGTATTGATATGGTGAATATGTGGACTCGTGTGCGCCACCTCAAAAGAGTTACTTGTAGTCGTAGTTTAGGATAGCCACCGAGTCAAAGCTGGCTTGCTGCAGTTAAACCCTACCATCCCTTTGTTGATAATGATGCATATGTAGATAGTTCTGATGTAAGTCTTGCTGGGTACATTTGTACTCACGTTTGCCTATTTTATGTTTTTGCAGAGAGACTTCAGCCTCACTAGTAATTTCGCGTGATCTTCGACGTTTAGCTTGTTACCTCAGCTACGATCTTGTGCCTCGGCAGGATTGGTAGATAGTCAGGCTTCTCAGCCTTTTTCATTTATAGATGTCTGTACTCAGACATGATAGCTTCCGCTTGTGCTTTGTTTTTGTATGCTCTGAATGTTGGGTCATGAGACCCATGTTTGTAATATCTCGCTCCTCGGAGCCTATTGAATAAATTACTTGAGTCATAGAGTCATGTTGTGATGCCATGTTGTATTTGCACATATCGAGCATATTGTGTGTATGTTATTGAAATGCTTGGTATGTGTGGGATCTGACCATCTAGTTGTTTATCTTTAGCAGCCTCTCTTACGGGGAAATGTCTCCTAGTGTTTCACTGAGCCATGGTAGCTTGCTACTGCTCCGGAACACTTAGGCTGGCCGGCATGTGTCCTTCTTCGTTCCTGTGTCTGTCCCTTCGGGGAAATGTCACGCGATGAATACCAGAGTCCTGTTAGCCCGCTACAGCCCGGTTCACCGGAGTCCTGCTAGCCCAGTGCTACAGCCTGGATTCACTCACTGATGACCGACACGTTCGATGCTGGGTCATGGATGCCTGTCCCTGTAAGTCTGTGCCACTTTGGGTTTACGACTAGCCATGTCAGCCCGGGCTCCTTATCATATGGATGCTAGCG
Organism: Triticum dicoccoides; assembly: GCF_002162155.2. Classification (NCBI taxonomy): domain Eukaryota; kingdom Viridiplantae; phylum Streptophyta; class Magnoliopsida; order Poales; family Poaceae; genus Triticum; species Triticum dicoccoides. The sequence continues at coordinate 431,601,935 of NC_041383.1, forward strand.
ACACTGTCATATACGCGTGCCAAAAGGCGCAAACGGTCCCGGGCAAAGGTAAGGCGACACCCGTGGGAATACCGTGCGTGAGGCCGCAAAGTGATATGAGGTGTTACATGCTAGATCGATGTGGCATTGAGTCGGGGTCCTGACAGCGTTGGTATCAGAGCTTGACTGCCTGTAGGATTACCAAGCCAAACTGGTCGAAGTTGAGTCTAGAAATTATTTAGTTATATGTAAGGGAATTGATTGTGGGATGGAACGTAAGGCTCTTTTTACTCCTTATACCTTATGCCTTCTGATCTGAGTCATCATCTTCTCTTCTACGGGGATTAAGAACTAGGCTTTCTTTTCTTTCTATTAGGATCACGTGTTACTATCAGTGGACTTATAAGATTGTTGGATTTAAGTCTCAGTTCAGTTCCTACTACTTCTGTATGTTAACTGTTGATCTCGAGACCTTGATATTGTGCTTCTGAGTGGTTATGCCACCATTTTTGTGAATGTCTCAAATCTTTTCTGAGCATTTACAGCCGTTATGCTGTCCGAGTCATCCCAGGTTTCTAAGTAGTCTGATGCAATTGCAAATCCTTTCTTCCCGTTTCAATGTGCCCATGGGCCAGATTAATCACACTAATTGTTGAGTTGAGGTATTCTATTGCCTTGACTTTTATGTTGGAGTTACTATTATGACCCTAGGTATTTAGGGAGTCACCTAGTAATCTAGCAACGTTTTGTGTTCCCAGTGTGAGATTCTGGCCTTTATTCTCGAAAGCATCCCGTGATGCTACTTAGTAGTAGGTATTCTATTTCTGGGTTTTGAACCCGAGATTCACTCTACCTACTTCATGTTGATAGTAATTGCTAGTGCCTTTAGGATATTAGTAACCTTTGCGATAGTCCTTGAAGTTCGTGGTATCTTCTTCTTCCAAATACCATGAACTACTTATGGCAGAAGTTCCTCGTTGAACTGAACGATCACAACCAGAGTGCTCTTGATGAGTTTTCCATGCTATATTGTGACTCTGCCAGCTCAACCTTTCTGCATGGGTTATCCGGAAGAAATATGTTGAACTTGGTTCGACATACTAATCTATGCATCCACAACTCAGAAAATTATATGTTCCTTTGAGTTGTTCTCTTTAGTTGCATTCTGACCTTCGTCTATCAATTGATAGTCAAGAGTATGCGTGCGTTCGTTTATCGATGCCTATTACTCTTGTGGTCCGTCAAGCCATTCTATCGCAGAATGGCTAGGAAAAACAAACTCCAGTACCTCATCCATATCTAGGATTGGGTCAAAGCAATTGTATTCCGCAGATCAAAATGCTAATCCAGCTTCTGGTCTGTTCTACCTTGAAGTATTACCATCTTTATATCAGGAATATCATGGTAATTGCACACCATCTTATGAATTCTTGACGCAGTAATACTTCTGATAATCATTGATAATTTCTCGGTTTCTGTGTTATTGTAACTGGAATGCCGACAAGTGAATCGTGGTGTGTGAAATCAATACTCCTAGCAACCTCATTGCTTGGTAGTTAAAGGACAATAATTTCATTCTTAGCGTGTTGGTTTTTGAATCATCCTTCTAAGACTGATCGTGCTACCTAGTCCTTATTTTGGTGCACCCTTCGATTGATGAGTTAGGATTTTGTCAAGTCCTCACCCATTTGATCATATCGTCTTGCCCTGAAAAGCAAGATTGATCCCGAGCTTAGTAACATATCGGTGGTTCGTGATGTTTCAATTATCTTCTCAGAAGTATTACCAGGTTGTCACCTGACCGCTATGTTGAGTTCGTGATCAAGTTGGTTTATTCCTGTAAACCACCCCTTCTCCAAGAATCCGTGTTGGATACCCTGAGCTAGTTGGTTAAGCTAGACAACAACTTGGAGAGTTGGAAGATAAGAGCTTGCCTGACTTAGTTCGTTCCAAAGGGATATTCTTGTGTAGTGTGTGTTGAAGAAAGATGATATCTTCATCGATTGGTCCCTGTGATCAGTTGCTGGACCTATCATTTCATCTAACCTTTGATTGGAGTATGGGCTATCATCCAATCAGACCAGAACCAACGATATTCGTAATGTTGTCTTACTCGTGGTTGATCCCTCGAGCATACACCATTATAACTTTTGGGTCTGACCAATGCTATCACTTGTTCACTCAACTATGGAATTCCTTTTAAAAGGAAACCCAGATGAATTGTTGTTGAGCCCATTGACAACATCCTTATCTCCTCCATGATTTTGTTGGACATTAAGCTAGTGTTGGAAACTTTGAAAGCATTTTCTTCATGCTAGCTCATGAAGTATTTGTTTGATGAAAGAAGTGACTTCCTCTAGTTCATGTGCATTTGATGCAAGTTGCCGCCGTGGACTCGAGAAAGTCAATGTTGTTTCCTCTGGAATCATCGCAAGTCAGTCATGCACATGTGCGAAGAATTCTGTGGTTTGAAGACTTGCAACCTTCAATCTATATGTATCCCTAGCACACCAAGCCACTGATTGATTTGTTCAAGGAGAAGAAGTTCCTTCTTAAGAGTATACCTTATGCAAGGATTTTGATATCCTCGTTGATGGTTCCCCACCTGAACTCGGTAGTGTTTTATTATAAGACTACCACGTGGTCATGCTTGTCTGGGACAGCGTGTTCACATGTTTGTAGCAGAACCAGCTCATGTTTTGGAGCTTGCTATCGTAGTTCATCTCCCGAGAATCCCGCAACGTCATCTCGTCGATTTGTGTTGCAAACTTTCATTTTTCTTCCTAGACTCGATGAGTCTGGAATATCCTGACACCAAGCAGATCTGAATCTCAGGTAGATATGATGGTTTGGAACATTTCCCAAGAACTATAATATCGGTCTCTCGATAACCGGTAAAGTGGATGTCGTGGCCAACACACCCAGCCGGAAGACCTATTATTGTAGTATCTTGTTTGAGGAAGTTGGCCACCTCCCCATAAGGATTTCGTAGGAATTACCTCCGTAACTGTTCCTTATGGATTCTATTGCTCCCGAAGTCCGACCTTTTACTTGATGTCTAGTTACCAAACCATTTCAATGATTGGATTACACTAGCACATCAAGGAGAACATTAGAAGCGGAGTGCTAAATGTCTCTCGGTCGATCATCCAGATTTTATCTCCTTGGCCTCGCTAAGGTGAAATCTGAGAAAGTGTTATCTTCCTTTGCATCTGCATCCTCCATCATCATTCATCATGGTAGCAAGTTGTGTTGCCAGGATCCTTGACACAGATATTGGTAAAACCTTGATGAATGTGGAAATGCTCAAGTTCTTGAGAGCACGCACAAGCGCTAGGTGTTATCATCGGCACTAACTGGGTTTGCTCTCAGTTTCCTCGGCAATGCTATGATCTTTTCAAACAGTGAATTCACTCTCTGTTGTTGGGTTCTTCCCCAGTTACCAGAATCATTCCCAGCATTTGCATTTTGTTCCCAGCTTGCACCGCCAATGTGCCATTTCACCATGGGTCTCTTCCATTTCCGGTGATAAGCAAAATCATCCATTACATTGTCTTCAACAAGGTAATCCACATCATCCAAGTTTGAGTATGCCATTCTACCGAACCCCTCTAAATGATCGATTATGATTTGCCTTAAGCTGGTATAAAGAGTCTCAGTGATCTCTATATCAAAGGTAATTCTTTTTGCCACTTAAGATATTTCTACGAGTCACCATTCCTAAGATGTCTCGATGTGGTTTCATGGCAACTCAACTCCTCGCTACGTTGACAATCGTTTACCACCTTTTTAAGTGTGGAATTGTTGTCCACCTAGTGAACCTTCGTCATCCGTTTCTTCCACCCCTCTTGATGTGTATCTCGTGTCTCAACCCGAGGGATGGTTCTATGTCTCATTCCGTGAGTTAATCCTGAGTTGTTCGATCTTCGAGGAGATCGACCCTTCTAGAGTCTCCTTCTTCCCTCCATGTCATGTTGACAGGATTTCTCAGAGCAGGACTTCAAGACAAAATGGTGTTCAAATCAACGTTCATTTGAAGTGCACCCTGGATCATGAAGATTATACTAGTTTGCGTTTCCCCTTCACCCTACCCTACGCTTGAATCTCGGGACGAGATTTTTGTTTAGTGGGGGTGAGTTGTCACATCCCTGGTCCTGTTATGCACTAGGCTAGACCTCATGTGAGCATCATGTTTTAATTCAAATGAAATTTGAATTGAGGAATTTTCAAAGCCTCAGAAACCTTCTAAAAATGATCAACATTAAAATCTCCTCAAAGAAGTCCAAGGAAATGTTCCTCTTAGTCTCTGAAAATATTGCAAAGAGGTAAAACTCAAAACAATATTTTTGGTATCTCAGAGTTAATTATTTTGGGCCTTTGAATTAAATAAATAGCTATTTGCATTGGATATATATTTGATATATAAATAATATATGTCCAATAATTACTGGAACATTTTATGTTGTTTGGTATATTTTAGTTCTAGCCACATAACTATTTTCAGGATTTTATAAAATGGTTTAGTATATTACTAAACTAAACAACACAGAACAAAATATAAAAAAGTAATAGAGAGAGAGAGAAGGACTTACCTGGCGCCACTTACCTGGCCCAACACTGTGCAGCCAGCAGCGGCCCAGCCCACCTCCTCCCCCTTGTCATCTTCCTCCCCTCGCACCGAAGCAGCTCGGTGGCGAGCGCCGATGCCGCCTCGGCCACCTCCTGCTTCCACCGAGGCGTTCCCGAGCCTCCCCCTCACGCCACCACGATGCCCCGACCCCCTGGAACCCCTCGACCTCTCCCATCGTCTCCCCCCTTTCTTTGGCTCCCTCTCTCCTCCACCGAGCGGAGCCCCGTCGCCACCGACGCCGTTCGCCGCGGCCACCACCACCCTCTCGCCTCCCCGACGCCTCCCAGAGCTCCGCAGTGCCTCCCTCTACCTCCTCAACGAGCCACGAGGCCCCAGACGTGCCGCAACACCGCCCTCGATGTCTTCTTCAACCTCGGGACCGCCGGCCATCTTCGTCAAATTCGTCGGCTCCGGTGCCTCCCCGAGCTCCCCGAGGCCATCGTCGCAACCCCTGTGAGCTCCACTCCGTTTCCCCTCCTTCATTTTGCTCGTTCCCGTGCCGTAGCACCCCGGCCACATTCCCGAGCACTGCCGTCCGCCATGGCCGCGTAGCTCTCCTGACCCGAGCCCCTCTGCTCGAACCAGTGGCACCAGCGCGCTTCTGGTGGCCCGCGGATGCCGCCTGGACCATCAGTTTCTCTCCTAGCGCGCCGCAGCCCAACCCCGCACATGGCCGAACTCCGGCCGCCGCCTCGGGCTCCACTCCGGCAAACCCCGGCCACCCCCGCATCTCCCGTTGGCCCTATTGGATGCGCGCAAGTCCGGGCATCCCGTAGAGCCCGTCCGCCGCTCTTTTGGTCATCGGAGGGCGAATCCCGACGCTCTCCGCCGTCCCTGGCCTCGCCGGCGACGAGCCTCGGGTCAACTCCGGCGAGTTTGACCCGGGTTTGACCCCCCTCTCTCTCACTGACATATGGCCCACGCCCTTAACTAACCACGGTTAACCCCATGTTTAGTTTAAGTTAATCACAGTGGCCCCACGCGTCAGCTTTGACCGTGCTGACGTGGCCTTTGACCCGGCCCCACCTGCCATTGACACTAACTAGCCCTGTGTCACTGACGTGTGGCCCCCACACGTCAGGTTTGACCTGGACCCGCCCTGTTGACCTGATGACGTCAGGATGAGGTCATGCTGACGCAATAATTCCTTTCTGGAATTAAAATAAATTAGGAAATGATTTAATAATTCCAGAATATATTCTAAACTTCAATAAATCATAGAAAATTAACCGTAACTCCAAATTAAATAATTTATATATGAAAAATTATCAGAAAAATTCAAGGAATCCATCTGTACCATTTTCATGCATGTTAGAACAACTTATCACTACTGTTTAGGACAAATGAAGTGAATGACATTTGAATAATCACATATGGAGTTTGAATTTGAATCTTGTATTCAAACCAACTTCATTTAATCTGTTGCTAGTTGCATTAGCTCAAAACACATTCATTTTGCCATGTCATGATCATGCATCATATTGTGCATTGCATTGATTGTGTTCCTTTTTGTGTTGCCGGTATTTGTCCCCTCTCGATAGACGTGATACCGATGACGTGATCGTTGACACTGATGAAGACTCAATGTTATCTTCAGAAGTGCCAGGCAAGCAAAACCCCCTTGTTCATTCCGATACAATCCTACTCTCTCGCTCCTGCTCTCTTTTACTGCATTAGGACAACACCGATTCATCTGTTACTTGCTGCGGTAGCTGAACCCCTTTATCCTTTGCATGACCTGTCATTCCACAGTAAATAGATGAAACCCACTAGCATGAGTAGGAGTTGTTTGAGCCCTGTTGTGCCTACTCATTCATGTTTGTTTGTCATGCCTGCTACTGCTTAGAGTTGAGTCAGGTCTGATTCATCGGGGATGAATCAGAGGTGTGTGAACATGTCCTACTGTGTGTGAGCTAAGTGTGTGAACACGATTTGGTAAAGGTAGCGGTGAGAGGCCATGTAGGAGTACATGGTGGGTTGTCTCATTGCAGCCGTCCTCAGGAACTGAGTTCTGTATTTGTGATCCATGATTCAGCTACTACCACGCATTGGGCCCGAAACCAATGGACCCTCTCGGCTTCTTGATCACCCTTGTCCTCTGTCCAGGAGTTGCAAGTAGTTTCTGGTGTTTGTAGTATGCTGGAGGCCGTGCGCAGCGCTGACCGTAGGGGTGGGCTGTGATGCGGTAGGCACGTGGCCGGGTAAACCGGGCGCCCGTTTGGTGTCACGGAACCCTGTTCACATCGTTTGGGGCTGTGAGCGAAACTCCGGCCGGATCTCCTCATGGATGGAACCCGAATAGGCGATAAACCTGGACTAGAGACTTGAGTGTTTAGGTAGGCCGTGGCCGACACCCACGTTGGGCTTCCGCTTGAAGGTTGCCGAGTACATGTCGTGTAAACGGCGGTAAGTGGTGAGAGCGTGTGTGAAGAAGTACACCCCTGCAGGGTTAACATCATCTATTCGAATAGCCGTGTCCGCAGTAAAGGACTTCTGGGTTGCTTATATCAGTTCATAGACAAGTGAAAGTTAATACTTTAAAATGCGCAAGATAAGCGTGAGTGCTATGGATGGCGTTCTCGTAGGGAGACGGGAGCGGATCCATAGTGGTGTATTGATATGGTGAATATGTGGACTCGTGTGCGCCACCTCAAAAGAGTTACTTGCAGTCGTAGTTTAGGATAGCCACCGAGTCAAAGTTGGCTTGCTGCAGTTAAACCCTACCATCCCTTTGTTGATAATGATGCATATGTAGATAGTTCTGATGTAAGTCTTGCTGGGTACATTTGTACTCACGTTTGCCTATTTTATGTTTTTGCAGAGAGACTTCAGTCTCACTAGTAATTTCGCGTGATCTTCGACGTTTAGCTTGTTACCTCAGCTACGATCTTGTGCCTCGGCAAGATTGGTAGATAGTCAGGCTTCTCAGCCTTTTTCATTTATAGATGTCTGTACTCAGACATGATAGCTTCCGCTTGTGCTTTGTTTTTGTATGCTCTGAATGTTGGGTCATGAGACCCATGTTTGTAATATCTCGCTCCTCGGAGCCTATTGAATAAATTACTTGAGTCATAGAGTCATGTTGTGATGCCATGTTGTATTTGCACATATCGAGCATATTGTGTGTATGTTATTGAAATGCTTGGTATGTGTGGGATCTGACCATCTAGTTGTTTATCTTTAGTAGCCTCTCTTACGGGGAAATGTCTCCTAGTGTTTCACTGAGCCATGGTAGCTTGCTACTGCTCCGGAACACTTAGGCTGGCCGGCATGTGTCCTTCTTCGTTCTTGTGTCTGTCCCTTCGGGGAAATGTCACGCGATGAATACAAGAGTCCTGTTAGCCCGCTACAGCCCGGTTCACCGGAGTCCTGCTAGCCCAGTGCTACAGCCTGGATTCACTCGCTGATGACCGACACGTTCGATGCTGGGTCATGGATGCCTGTCCCTGTAAGTCTGTGCCACTTTGGGTTTATGACTAGCCATGTCAGCCCGGGCTCCTTATCATATGGATGCTAGCGACACTGTCATATACGTGTGCCAAAAGGCGCAAACGGTCCCGGGCAAAGGTAAGGCGACACCCGTGGGAATACCGTGCGTGAGGCCGCAAAGTGATATGAGGTGTTACATGCTAGATCGATGTGGCATTGAGTCGGGGTCCTGACAATTTACCGGGCGCCGGCCTCCATGTAGTCGGCCCAGTTGCGGGAGCTCTGCTCGCGACTCAGAGCGTCGGTGCGCTGCTGCTCCATGTCCCGCTGGCGGCGCAAATCAGCGATACGCTGCTCCTCCGCCAGGCGGTCGCGCTCCAACAACTCCTGCTCCTCCGCCATGCGGTCGCGCTCCAAAAACTCCTCGATCTCCGCATTGCCATCTAAAGACAGATAGAATGCCTCCTCCCTCCGTCTGCCTTCCGGTGAAAAACCGAACACTAGTTCCGGTGGTGACCGCCTCTGGCGTCGCCTACCGCGGACGGGCGGGGGCATGGCGGACATGGCGAGCGGCGTCGGGCCGGTGGGGGCTTATGAGGATATGGCGAGTTGGGTCACGGTGCCATCGGAGAAGGCCGGGAAATAGTACTTATAGGCGGAAGGTAGCGCGACGGTCATCAGAATTCAATGCATAATGGCTTAGCGCGCCAGCTTGCTGTGGAAAACTAGAGAAACTAAAATTATGACTCTGCCGTCCCATCCCATCTGGGTCACACGCCGGCATGGCGGTCAAACGAGTGCACTCGAATCATCTCCCTCCTTGTCAATAATGATTCCACGGATTTAAAAAGCCCGCAACAATTAAAGCGCATCTTTTTTCGCATCATTTAGCTGCCTTAATTGCGGCTGGCTGCATGCACGCACTCAGAATCGCTCGTAGCCAGTACGCGGAGCAGCATGCAACGAGTCGCAGCCGAGGGCACGCATGCAACCACTTAAGTCGCAGGAATTAATTAGGCTTAAACTTCTGCATGCCGTTAATTATTGCCATGCCTTGGTCTTGCTACTTTGCTCACGGGACTAATAAACCCAGACGGAGGGAGTACCTTGGTTGGTGAGAGGTTTAAATTAAGCCCTGCAAGCCGGAAAGGAGGTACTAGTACGTGCGTGATCCGCTATTTATTCGTGTAGGATTGAGTAGGTCGTTTCTTGAATTGAGCCCTACAAACCGGAAAGGAGGTAGTACATGCGTGATCTGCTATTTATCCATGTAGGATCGATAGTGTAGCTTGTCAGTTTCTTCAGAGGTAGGCATTTTTATCCGTGTAGGATCGATAGTGTAGCTTGTCAGTTTCTTCAGAGGTAGGCATTTTTATTCAAAAAACTGCCACTTCGCATCTTGCGTCGCAAATAAAACTGCCAGGAGCGCATTTGTAGGCTAGCTAGTGATCGATCAGTAACTTGTAAACACTGAGCGAACAGAAATAAGTAACTGTTAATGCATCTCAATGATTCACAGATCATATACAAATATGTAGCTCCAAAAGCAAAGATCAGCCACTTCAGATCTTGCGTCGCAATCAAACTAACTAGTATGATTCCCATACATAAGACCAACATGTTAATGCATCTCAATGATTCACAGATCATATAAAAATATGTAGCTCCAAAAGCAAAGATCTAGAAAAAACATCTGTTCTTCCTACTAACATGGATGCTTCTCTTGGCCAACATTTAGTACAGACTGAAAGACAAATTTCTTTGTGAAGTCTACAATTCCTCTTGCAAACGTAAGTGGTTTCACCAACAGCTGGAACCATGAGAATGAACCACACATGATGGAGGAACATCCACTGCAATATGATTTGGTCTTCTCTCGATCACACCGCGAGACTATTTTCGGAATACAAACTTTAACTTAGGCAAAATGATGCCCATTGTATAATCAGACCAAAGCAATGAAGCACCTAGTGTTCGCCAATAAATAGTACAGTCCTACTTTTCTGCAGTCCATGAAGTGACTATCCAATCTTTCTGTGCCTATTTTCAAATGGCACTGCATGCAGTGACTATACTATTCTCTTGTGCAGTTCAACCAAAATTGCGGACACTTTGTTTCTTTGCCAAATAGCAATGGACAGACACCTCTGTCTGCACAAATATCAAGCAGCTAGTAAACATATACCACACCATGTATTTTTGGTTTAAACATGTCTCTTCCGCTTAGCATCTGTCATGTTCTGCACTGGACAATCTGATATAGTTATGTTTTGCCCTGGAAAATTTCATACTGAATTGATTTGCTGGTTCAGAGCAGCGCCAATTCTTCATCAGACCAAGGATATCCATGTTTGCAGTGATGGAAGAGGTGAAATCGATACAACCGAAATTGAGCATCCAATCATTGAATCCTGTCCTGCACCTCCAATGTAGGTCCACCCTGCCAATAAATTCACATGCAAACCAGTAGTATTACTATCTAATGACACTACAAAAAGAGTAGCAAGATAGTAGCAAACCATGTACCTTCGTAATGAACAGCTCATAGTGCCACCAATTGGATATAAAGGTTTGGAAAAAAACATGCTCCTAATATTGGACCAGTTGGACTTTTTGTGCAGTTCCACTAAAATCGAGCATCCCTGTTTGCATTGATATTGAAAGTGTGATTACTATAAAAGTGGCACTAGTTGAAGCATAGACTCACAAATATAAGCATTCCAATTTCTTAATGGGAAAAGGTAGCAAGACTATTTCTAACCACCTGTTTGAAGGAACAAATAAAGCAACAACAGCTGATGTCAGGAAGGCATACATAGTTTTTTATGAAAAACTGAGCCATTCTTGACCTTTCCTCTTCTTTTAAGAAAATTTTGTGCAGTTCTACTAAAATAAAATGCCATCACCGCCTTGACAATTCAGTGACACTGTACAAAAGGAAATGACTTAACGTTACATCATGATGTCATGTATGTAGTCGACAGGCATTAGTGACAAACATACAGACCTCCTCCAATAACATAATGAACATTAATTTTAACAAAGGTGTGACTAGCTTTACCGGGATAATTTGAGTGAACTCTACACCCTCTGTTCCTTAACATAAGATGTTTTCGCGGTTCAATTTAAAGTACCCAAACGTCTAGTATTTAGAAAACAGGTAGTAGTTTTCTTGAGCACATATTTGGGAAAGCTTACCACACTTTATTTATGTCCATACGCTAATGCAACACCATTCGAATACTACAAATATACACCAATCCAGTGGCTAGTGCAATAGTAGAGTAGTTAGTTTATTACAGGGTACAATACAATGGTTTTACTGAACAGATTTCAATAAACTCTAGCACTGGAAGGTTTCTATAAGAATTAACAATACAAAATGTAAAGGTAACAAGTTTCAACATTGGTATACTAGCTGTGCATGAGCATTAAACCAAATACAAAATTCTGAAGGTAACTAGCATTATTAACTAATGACAGTATAAAAAAATTGCAAACCATGTACCTCCAAGGTAAATATCATTTAGAACTCGGGGGGGGGGGGCTTAAAAATTGCTATCCCAATCTTGATAATCGATCAAACATAAAAACTTGATCGAATGAATCAAGAGAACAGCCAGAGGAGGAGGTGCCCACTCTTGACCTTTCCTCTTGTCTTCATAATTGTCTGTGTTGTTTAACCAAAATAAAATGACATCAGCGCCTTGGCATTTTGGTGCACTGTACAAAAAAAATTAACTTATCTCATGAAAGTGAGGTATGTAATCTATAAGCATTAACAGTGCAAAAATCTGAAGGTAGTAACAAGTTTCATCGTTGGTATACTGGCTGTGCAACAACATTAGAATGCCTTAGCTGAAAAATCTTTAATACATCCACAATCAACAACTAACCTTGAAATAATCTAGTGACATTAAATGGCATTGCTTAAATTTATTGGTGGCATTAGACTGAGAGCGGCATTAGTTAAATGTGGCATCACTTTAGCAGTAGCATTGCTTGACTTGACTGCTGGCGTTATACTAACAGCAAGAAAAGTGGCAATAAGAGCATGGGAGGCCCATTCGGACAGTGGGCGCACCAGTACGATGTACCTCCACGGACGCAGAGTGGTGAGGGAGGTATGGTTGCCCAGAGCAACAAATATCCAGGCAGCATATGTGGATTACGTCCCATTTTTGTTCTCTTTAGCCACCTTTTTCCTATGTGAGGACAACAAACCAATCAACCTGGTCATTCTCTATTGCGTTGTCATGCCTTTCTACCCTTCTTCAACCAAGAGACAGGAGACTCGTTCCTTAGCTACTGATTTTCCCCTTTTCAACCTAGATGCGGGTTCGATGCCTACTATCTTGGACAGTACAGTCTCCCTTCCTTTCCTTATTCAACCCAGACATGGATGAGTCTGCATGAAGTAGGGTTTCCTTTAATAGTGCAAATTATGGTTTTCGTCTACGTGGCCAGCAGAGCAGAGGATAGCAAATTGGGAAGATGGTGGAGTGTAAAAAGATCCACATGCAACAACGTGGCAGACGGGGCAATAGAACAAGGGTATGGTTCGAAAAGAGGTAGCATACCTGAGGGTCGGCGGGAAGTGGCTTCGCTCATGGTCGTCATCCTCCGCACACACTACAACAGCGAGCTCGGGGACATAGGCCATCCCGCGCGGGCGCTAGGTCTGAGAGGACGGCCTTGTCGTTAGTGCATGACCTCGCTCGACGACGACGAGTGCGTCAACACTGCACGTCCTTTTGTTCCCCGGCGGATCTGTGACCACCGGTGAGGAGGGAGAGAGAGGTCGTCTTTTTTACATCTGGAGAGAAGGTGGTAGTGTGAGAAGCAAGTGGGCAGCCCTTAGCAAGAAAGCGCTGAAGCTCCAGCCTATATATCTTTTTTATACTACTAGTACTGGAGGTGGAGTAGTGGTAGAGTAGTTTATATTTTCTCTGTGTAAAGTACTAGTTAGTCGTGCTTCAAAACTGAACGGCACGCCATTAAAAAAATAAAGGTCAATAACTAATGCGGCAAACTTCCAAAAAAACAAACTAATGCGGCACCTCGGGCTAACGCGGCCAGATCGCATTTTGCACGAGAAATTACACACCTTGTTTCGTTGACATGTGGTCCCGTTCCAACATATCCTTGAGACGACGACGAGTAGTAGTATTTCCAAATAGACGTGTAGGCCGGCGTGCCTCTTCGTGAGCCTTGGCAAACTGGCAACCGTCCACCAACTCTTCGCCTTTCCCTCTCGATTTGGAACTGCTGTCGCATGCTCTTCCTCTCCCTCCTCCATTTTCCTTCAGCCCTTCACCCTTTCTTCTGCCATTGTTCAATCGTCTTCTCCATGGAGGGAACTGGCCGGAAAAGACCCCGTTATTCTTGCCCCGATCTGAAAGATGACGTGGTGGAGGAACTCATTGATCGGTGCGACGTCATCACCTCAGCTAGCATGGCAGGTTCGTTCAAGCCCATTCTCGACTCAACTAATAACATCATTACAAGGAACCCAAGAGTCAAGGAGCGGTTTGATCTCCCCTATCTTCTTCGTCGTGACCCTGATGACTGGCGCCGGGACGATGGAGGCCTCGCCCTGTGCAAGTTGATGTCGCTTGATAATGATATGTATGATGTTAAGATGCCATCGCTTGAGGGCAAGGCTTGGGCAGGCGCAAATGGATATTGGGTTGTTTACATTGGGTCCAACTGCGAGTGGGAACTTGTGAATGTGTGCACTCGTGACCGGGTTCCGCTTCCAAAAATCTCAGCAGACTGCCCAGAGGTTGAGCACACCGGTATTGTACGCACGTTCAAATACGATCATGGTGACTGTCTTCTACGGAAGATAGCAATTTGTCGAGTTCCCAACCGCTCTTGGAATTACAACAACTATGAAGTTGTTGCTATCTGCAACAAGCTTGTTGCCATCCTTCGTGGTTTGACTGGATGGATATTGCTCAAAAACCAGTTTCTGTACACGGATGAGTACTGTGATGCAATTCAATATGAGGGCCTTGTGTTTGCTTCCACCACTTGTGGCACTGTTTTTGCATGGAATCCTTATGATTTCGTTACGTTTGTCTTCCACCGTAATTATAATTGTTTCATCCACATGCATGCGGGTTAGCAAGTTTCCCTTTACTAATTAACCTTCTTCTTGTGTTTCCAAGGTCCTGTGAACATTCCACCACCTATACTTGAAATTTTTTATAACCAAGGGGGAGATGATGATGGTGATGATCACAAGCATGAGGACGAGCAGCGCCCATATACTCGGTGGCACCTGGCAACTAATTCCAATGGATCACCTCTTCTTGTGTGTATACAGCCCACTAATGATGTTACTACTAAGGAAGCAGGTGCAGTCTCCCATTGTCGCACTCTCGGGACCTATTCCAACACCTTGGTACGGAATTCGGGATGGATACTAGTGTGCTAGCGCCAACTCCTTCTCCCTGGTACAGAATTAATAGTCTTGGAGAAAACTCGCTCTTCCTTGGACAAAACTATCCAATGATGGTGAAAGGCGATCCAACTGCTGTTGACACAACGTTACTACCATTTATGAGAAGCAACTGTGTCTATACCTTGGACATTTGGGTGGTTCCCTACCCTGGTACTGATATAGTAGGCCGCTTCAGCCTGGATGATCAGTCCTGTGTTGGTCTCCAGATTGACAATGGATGGCCCGTCCCAAAGAATCACTTGTGGTTCAAAGCAAGCGTTTCCAACGCCAAGGAATGGTTGAGTTGAAGTTCATTTCATTGCTTGTTATTTGTTGTGTGGTGAAAACTTTAGTATTTATAATGTATCCTCGTTGTCGATGTGGGTTGATGACCTGTTGTATGTAATAAAATGATATGCCTGTGATAAACTTACTAAATTTATGAATGGCTTTCGAGTCGCTTCTTTGAGTGAGTGGTGGGACGAGGCAAACAAATATTTTTTGAATACATAATTGTACGTGCATTGCAGCAGGTTATCGGATGAGGCCAATCAACAATAGTAGTACACTATTTGTACTAGCTTCACATGCTTCGCGCGTCGGGCGGGTATTTTTTCTATAGCCATATGTTAATGTGTTCGTTGTACGTAACCAGCACCTCAAATCCTCGATACTAGAACTATATAGTAGGAGTAGTAGGGTGGCATGGGCCAGAACAAGCATTCACATCTAGGAGTACGACACACGCCACCACCACGACATCCATCTGACACCATATTATTTCTTGTAGTCCGTGCTAGAGTAATCTCTTCAACCTCGTCGTTTCCCTAACTTCAGCCATCGCGCGGTAGGCGAGGTGGGGGTTTGCCGATAGTCGGTTTCCTTAACTGCGGTCCCACTTGTAAGGCCAACTCCAACGCACGACCCCAAATGGACCTCCGTTTTGCATGAACTCCAACAATAATTTTGACTAGAAAAGCAAGACCAAAGAAAACAAGAACCACACGAATACATTTTACTACTCCTGTAAGTTGGATTAGTGCCTTCTCGATGCATAAATTGTTGATTTGTGGAGGCTCGATCTTGCGTGCTTCTTTCTTCTTCGAGTGTAAAGAAGTAGACGTTGCTTCCTCGCACCTAGTCTCATGTCTAGCCTCTATTCTAGTAGGAGTATCAACAAGTGCACAAGTCTCATCTCTAGCCTTTGTGCTAGCTAAAAGTGATAGAACATCTACTAACTTGCGCTCTATCAATATATGGATGTACTCTTCTTCCCAATACAAAAACTTGCATCCATTCTACTCCCTCCGTTGCACAATACATGCCTTCTATTTGTCAAAATATATATGTATCTAGACATGTTTTAGTATATAGGTACATCCATTTTTGGACAAATGGAAGTCAAGTATTTTGGAACGGAGGGAGTACACAATAAATTTTTTAAGTTAGCACAACTAGTCTAATCCGAGAGCACAACAGAAGATTTTGGTGGGTTCTTCCTCCTTTTGCCAACACGTGGGACATCCAGCATCTAGATCGTGTCATGCAAGAAAATAGAGTGGTAGTTGAAGCCATGTGATGTGCATCTTGGGTTAAACTATAAATAGAATCTTAGTACTCTTGAGTAACTCCAAAAGCGGCCACCGAAGATCTTTATTGGATTTGCTTTTCATCACTAGCACGTCGAGGTGAAAGATGTGCAGGTTCAGTGGGTCCTCTTGCGTTTTCACTGACATGTGGGACCGCATGTGAGCAAACAGACGATGGGCTCCACGCGTCCGTGGCTGGCTGAGAAGAGAGATAGAGGAGGGCTGAGCACGGACTGCAGGAAATTTGTTCTACGTACCTCGATATAGGCTCGATATAGTGGGGTGGCATGGGCCATAACTAGCATTCACGTCTAGCAGTACGGCACACGCCACCCACACGAGTCCCATCCGACACCAATTTTCTTGGAGTCCGTGCTACAACCATCTCTTCTCCCTCCTATTTTCTCAGCTATCGCGCGGTGGGCGGGGTGGGGGTTTGCTGATAGTCGGTTTGCTCAACTGCGGTCCCACTTGTAAGTGAAAATGCAACACCGCACGCATTCCCGCTTGAGCGGCGTGTCGGACCAACCGTGTGGGGGTGCGACGCGAACACGGAAGGCTTTTCCTTTTGAACTCGTAACTTGTAAAATTTGGTTCTGCTCCATGGCACGACCGATAGATAGAAAATAACGATTTTGCCTAGAGTAATGAGAAGTTTGGTTCTCGCGCCGTTCATGCATGGAGTACGTACGAAAATTATGAAGTTGATGCGAAAGGTAAGATAATTACAGTAGTATCATATACTACTACATGGGTTTGACGGAAAGATAAAAATACATACAGATCCATCAACGACATCCTCACGCCCTAGTGCGCCGGGTCACCAACCGACGTGTGAGGAGCAGCGGCGTTGGCGGCGAGCTCAACGTGCTTCTGAACAATGCCGTCCAAGGTTGCCCTGCGGTCCAAGAAGGCCAGCGTCCTATCGTCCTCCTCTTTCATGTAGTAGTCCTTGTGGATGATTTGCGCGTAGACGTGGGTGATTATGTCGATGGTGTCTTGCTGCACAAGGCGCTGCGCGGTGAGCGCGACCTCGAGGTGGACATTCTCCGGCGCGATGGCGGGCAGTGACAGGGCCACCAGTGCATCGAAGAGGTTGTCAGCATAGTGGCCGTTGAGGGTGGCGGGCATCGCAGAGCCTGGGCGCATCGGCTGGAGGCGTACGTCAAAGTCATCCGCGAGCTTCTTGACGACGGTGAACTTGTCGGGGAAACCGACGAGGACCTCATCGAATAAGGAGACGAAGTTGTCGTCCAAGCGGCCCCTCGCCCTGGCGGCCTCAAGCAATACTACCTGGAGACGTTCCTCGGTGGTGGGCTGCAGGCCGGCATCGTGGACCATCTGGCACAGCCGGCTGATGCTCGTGCTCATCGCCTCCATGGGTCTAGCTTAGCTTCTAGTCAACTGATCTTGCGATTCGAGTGATCACTCTTGTCCTTGATTAGCGTGCGTAGGTGCATAGGATTTCGTACTAATCCTCGGCCCTCTACTGCACCTGCCTTTGGCTGTATGATAGGTGGGCCAGCCACCCCTTGGGCCCACGTGTCATTCACCCAAAGGCAATTGTCGTAAGTCAATGAAGCTGCGTCCCCCTCCGTGCCAGTGCAGTATAGTCATCTCACCGGACCTCTAGTTGGGGCCTAACGAGAGAAGTTATATGTTTACTGGTTTATTGGCCCCCTTTGCATTTTGCGCGAAGTTTTGACCTTTGATTTAACTAATAAAATGTTAATGCATGTAAACAAAAATGTTGTGTAAGTCACCTTATGAAAACCAAATAATCCCAAAACACTTAGGCACGGTGCATTAACTCCCTCCTTGTTTCTTATTTCGTGACATATCAACCAATGAGAGATGTGGGCCGTGCATGCTTTCAATGACTTGAGAGTACCAAACATGACATGTAGTGTTTAGTTCATTGCATGTAATCCTATTAGTACTCTAGTTAGCAAAAAAACATTAAGTTCTCTCGCCAATAGGAATAAAACACCATGTATTTTTTTGATAGAGGGAGTAGTACATTTTTTGTGACATGCATTACTAGATATTGCTAGTCAAATACTAAAATCTAGATGGACGTGGTAGTACTCATGAATACAGATGGCGGTGCTACTTGTACTAGTAGTAGTACTACCAATGTAGTAGTAGGAGTACTAGCACTGTACTACCCGTTGGTCAAATTATTACGTGCTGCTCCTCACAGTGAAGTGACAAGACCCTGCGCCGGAGATAACACCTGAGTATAGGCGCCGTGTTCGGCATACCATAGTCAGCCTCACCGTCTGCAGTCACTATCATCATGGCTGTAGAGCTAGCCTGCTTACAACTAGCCTTGTTCGACATAATTTCCCGTGCGTAGATGCCCGTACATTGCACGGAACACCAAGATTGGGGGTGGACAGCGCCAGCAGCGGCCATCGCGCCAGATTTTTCCACGGACTTCTAGATGTGGTGGGGAGGAGATAAGTCTGATTGTGAGAGACAAGGAGTTGTTTGTAAATAGGGAATAAGTGCGGGCATCTTTTTGCAAAAATGGAGAAGCTTGGTTTGTATGTGTTAGATCTAGATCCGCCGGCTATTGGTGAAAGATGGGAGGCACAACATCATCACCAACTCAGGACCTGTTTGATTCGCAGGATTTTGAAAACGCAGGAATAGGACACGGCAATATTACAAGTTTCAAACTGATATTACAAATGTTAGGAGTAATGCTGCACCTACGAAGAGGGAATTACTAGGAAGTTTATGTAAGAACTTTCGTTACTTTAGGTGGATGCAGCATTATCATACAAACTAAAATCCACCGCCCTGACAAGTCACTAATGGGCAAATAAGTTTTCGAGTCTCTGGCCACTTGATGTTTCAAAAACAAATTCAGCTTCTGCGGAGACTTTGTCATTTAGGCTTAGACGCTTGCGGTGATCATCACACCATTCATTGTTGCGCCAGAGAACGCCAAACCTCATTACCTTGAGCACACTTGCCTCCAGAACAAAGAACCTGGCCAATTTAATCTCAGATGTGCTGCCTCGGTAGTCGATCAAATCAATTTCTGTAAGATGGAGATCAAGGCATTCGATGAGATTGTTATAGTGCAACACTTTTTTCACTTTCAGGTCTTTTTTATCTGCAAAAGAAGAGAACATATTAGAGCAGCTGGCTGTATAAGATTGCCGTGTCATCAAGAGGTACCAATATCATTCGCTCATATGATAGGGTTGGCTGGCTAGTGATATTCTCTCTCTCTCTCTCTCTCTCTCTCTCTCTCTCTCTCTCTCTCTGTTTCCTCTCATTTAACTAGGAGCACGTGAAGAGCTTGGGCATTTGTTGCCTTCCACTATGTGGCCGATGCCATATTTCGCAAAAGTATGCCACATAATACGCATCGATGTCAAACCAAAAGATTTTGGCACCGCTCTCACGATGTGAGAGAGTTGGCACCGCTGTGCACACAGACCCACATGTATAAACAAATCAATCAAACCAACTACACCAGCCTCTCACTCTCCCAAACAAGTGTTTTTATTGCCTTAGTCCTCTCTCTCTCCCATGCAGTGTCTTTTCATTGCATGAGTTAATTTGGCACCGGAGCAAAGTAGGTGATCCAGATTGGGGCACCAGGTGAGCAATGGAGGGGCATCGATGCCAAATGCATCACAAGTGAATTTGGCACATGTTTTGGCCTACATAGCCCACTTTTATACTCCCTCCGTCCCAAAATTCTTGTCTTAAATTTGTCTAAATACGGATGTATCTAGTTACATTTTAAGTGTTAGATACATCCGTATCTAAACAAATGTAAGACAAGAATTTTGGGACGGAGGGAATACTACCTCGTATTTAGTATAAAATTTTGACCATAGATTTACCTAAGAAAATGCCAATGCATGTCACTAAAAATTACACCATTTGAAATTATGTTCAATAACGAATCCAATGATATAGTTCTTAGTGACATGCATTAACATTTTGTCAGTTAAATCTATGGTCAAATTTTGATACTACAAAATTGGAAGAGTAAACCAGGACGGAGGTAGTACTTTCTCTTAGGGTAACCATAGTTATTGGAGTAGTCTAAGTTATTGTCCACTATGACTAGCCTAGGCTACTATAGTAGTACATCATAAAAACGATGCAGGTGATCACGTGAGAAAAAATACTAAAAACATTTCTTTCGGTGCAGTGCGTAGATGCAGTTTTGAACACTACACTTGTCATCGTAATTTGGGAAAATTACGAAAAAATTGAGCTATGTTGAGATTACCGTTTACTTATAGGAAAGAAGTTTCACCTCGATGAGTAGCTTCTCCGTGCACGGAAAGCATGTAAGGAATCCAACAACTTCATCCAGATTGGGGCCGATAGATTTTAGTGCTAAGATCTTCACTGGGCGCATGGACTGGGTCAAGCTTGTGGGAATCATTTTCTGGAAGACGGTCGTAAATACATCAAGAAGAAATTTAAAAATGTGAATTTCAAGAAGATGGAGAAGAAGATGAGTGTTGTACCTGAACGATTACGGATCCAATAAAGAGTTCAGAGAATTTGGTAGACGAGTACACCAACGCTGTCAATTTCGGCGCGTCAATGACCCTGATTTTTGTTGGACCTTCTAGATCTGATACAGGCAATCTCTCAAGGAAAGGCGCATTCTCAATGACCATAACGTGGAACAGCTGGAGTGATCTCTTCCCAATTGATGTCTTGTTGCGGGGCCAGCAAGAAACATAAATCCATCGGAGATTCGTCGACGCGATGTGGAGGCTAATGAACCCGTGGATCTGCTCAAGACAATGGTACTCGAGCGCAGTACAGCTGCGGAGCAGGTGCTCCATAGCCTTCTTCGTGATGACAACGTCGAAGAGGTCGAGCTGGTTGAGTTGAGGGAGAAGAAGGGCGGGCGCGGCATTAATTTGGGGAAGATAGCAGGAGCTGAAGCTGGCGCGGTGCAACGTTGGCGTGGGGCAGAGCGCGGGCGGCGGCAGAGAGCGACATCGTCCAGCTTCAAAGTTGAGCTCCTCGAGCTGATCTAGGGCGGGGATAAGAACCACTCATCGAAATTGGGTTGGACCTTGCAGTTGGTATTGAACAAGCGGATGTCAAGGCGTCTGGCTGGCCCAGGGTGCGATGAAAGGATCTTGGAGACTGCGGCCATGCGTTTGCAATCCCCGTCGCAGAGGCAGTTGTCGACGGTGAGGTTGAGGGGGACGCAGCGCCAAAGGGGGCGCCACCACCGGGAGAGCAGGGCGGTCCGCACGACAGATTTGGTGGGGAGAAGGCCGATGATGACGAGTAGCATGTCGTCGGGGAGGCTGCTGATGAAGTCCAGGCTCGCCGGATGAGGTTTTGGCTCGAGCCGCCTCCGCTTGTTGGCTGCCTCGCCGTCCATGCCAACTGGCGGTGATGCTGGTGTACACGTGTGCTGGTGTGTGTTGTGTGCTGGGTGTGCGCGAGTGCGTCCTTCTGTGCATGCCGCCGCGCAGTGGTGAATTGTGCGCGAGTGCGTCCTTCGCACGCAAGAAGTTTGTCCTCAATGCGCCCTCAATTTACTAGCGTGTGGGGTGCGACCCCGAGTGGTTTCAACTTTGTTTACTTCACCGCGTGTCAGATGGGCCTCTAGTTTACTTATTTTCGCCCACTGCCACATGGGCCAGCACACGAAGATACAGAACACGAGCTGACAAGGTTGCATGTGGATTGGTTGACCGGTCAACTAAACAATATACGGAGCTATACACTGACACAGTGAGCGTATAATCCGTCGGTATAGAGAGTTCGAGTGAGAGGGGAGGCCCGTGAGAGATAGCAGAGAGAGAGAGAGAAAGAGCTACTCCCTCCGTTCGATAATGTAGTTCCAACATTTTTTAAGTCAAACTTTTGAAACTTTGACCAAGTTTATAAAGAAATTACTTATATCTACAATACCAAAGATAAATGATAGTATGAAGTAAGTACATGTTGTGATGAATCTAATGATCGTTCCAGATGTAAATGTTTTTTCCACATATACCTGGTCAAACTTTTCTGAGGTTTGACTTTTCAAAACATCCATATGCTTATGGACATGACAGAGTCCCTAACTAGAGAGATAGAGAGAGAGAGAGAGAGTGAAAAAAGTGTGTGTGCGTGTGTGAAAGAGACATGGACAACACATGATAAAAGTAGAGAAAAAGCGTGCGTGTCTTATGCAAACATATCACACATGCATCTTCGACAACGGAGGCAAGGTGAGGAGATAGTGTGTGGTTTTTTGGGACCGAGAGAGCAAGACCCCTAGCACATGGACAAGAGGGGTCTGACAAACAAGGGAGAGAGGTCGAGAGAGACGTACGGAGAAAATGCAGACATGGGGAGGAGAGAGTGTATGTTTGCCATAGAGAGATCCCCTGGAGATCGTGATGTGACTACATGGGTGGGAGATCGAGTGACAAGGTGTGTGCGCGATAGAAGATGCCCCGAGAGATATCGAGATAGACGTATGGATGGAAGGAGACAATACGTGTGTTCCTGATGGCTAGTAAGAGATAATCATACTTAGGAGGGGGGGGGTGCTTGCGCCTATGATGGGGTGAGGGATTATGGTACTTAGGGGGGTGCGTGTCACATGGAGAGAGAACAAGGGCGGAGAGTGTTGGGTGGGTCTATATGTATAGCGCGAGCGAGACATGTGTATGTGTGAACAAGGGAGATATAAGGTCAGTTTGGCTTGCGTCCTGAGCATCTTTTGCCTGGCCTAGGGTTGTGGTTGGATTTCATGCACGCTTGTTTGGTTGCTGCCCTGTGAAAAAGAAAGCCCGCCTGGCCTGGGTTCCCTTGCACTTTAATTAGCCTGGCTGAACTCCAGACACTGCATGTAGCCTGGCCCAGGCAACCAATTTCGAACGTCTGGCCGTGCCTCGTCGTGCGGCCATGAGGCTAACAACAACATGGATGGATATTAGCATTAAATAATTGATGCATGGATTGATTGATGGGATGTTGTTGCTTTGCCTGGCCCAGGCATGAACCAAATGCTTCAGCACCACACAAGCCTGGCCAGATAGAAATATTTTACATCTCACGTCCACACCAGGCAGTACTGGCCATCAAGGCATGAGGGTCAGGTCACGAACCAAACTGACAAATAAAATTTGAGAGAGATTGAGGAGCCCCGATAAGGCTGAGTGGTGCGTTAGATAGCTGAGAGGGGGAAAGAGATATTACATCCGCTCGATAATGCAGTGCATGTATATTTTTTAGAAGTCAAACTTTGGAAACTTTGATCAGGTTTACGCAAATGTTATTTATATCTACGATACCAAAGATACATCATACAAAACATCTCATGGTGAATCTAACGGTATATGTTTGTCGTACTAGATGTAATTCTTTTTCTCCACGTACATGGTCAAACTTTGTGATGTTTGACTTTTCAATAAATCTATATGCTATGGACCGAGGAGAGTGCCTTAGTCGAGACAGATCAAGTGTGTGTGAAGGAGAATGAGCAAGTGTGCAAAAAGAGTATGTGTGTGAAAGAGAAAGTGACAACAAACGATAAATTAGAGAGAGTGTGTGTTTTTTCGTTTCCTATGCGAACATATCACACATGCATCTCCAAGATGGAAAAGCAAGGCAAGGAGATACACGAAGATAGCTAGTGTGTGATTGCTTGCAACGGAGAGAGATACCCCTATAGCACATGTCCAATAGAGGTCTGGCCAACAAGAAACAAAGGTCGAGAGGGACACATGGATGGCATGGACGCATGGGGAGGGAGAGAGGGTGTGTTTGTGATAGAGAGATCCCCTCGAGATCGTGAGGGGACTATATGGGTGGGAGATCGAGGGAGTGCGTGCGCGATAGAAAGATGCCCCGAGAGAAATCGAGATAGACCATGCACATGTTTGTGATGGAGACTAAGATTAGCTAGTCATATACATATAGGGGGGACTGCGTGTGCCTACAATTGAGTGAGAGACCATCATACTTGGCTAGCTTGGCATGAGATTGTGTGTGTGTGCGTGTGAGACGGAGAGAGAACGAGGGAGAGAGATAGAGTTTTAGATGGGCCTATCGAGTGTGAGTGAGATATGCATGTGTATGTGTGACCGAGGTGGATGGAGAGTTTGAGAGAGGGGGGAAGAGCTCCGAGACGACAGAGTGGTGCGTGAGAGAGTTACGGGCAAACAACCAAGGAATTTGTGTGCGTACGATGAGTGCACCCAAGATATCTAGCTTGGACTAGCTAGAGTATCATACATAGTGTGCGAGAGAGACCTATAGATGGTGTATATATGCATGCGAACTAGAAAGACCCCC
>NC_041383.1:431626531-431688545 GCF_002162155.2 Triticum dicoccoides
AGAGAGAGAGAGAGAGAACAGGAGTCCGGGAGAGGGGGAGGTCGTGTTTTATGCATGAAAGACTGATATAAACCATGTTTCGATATAAACTTGCATTCAAATATTTAAATTGGAGAACATGTTGTCTGCAATCCACACATGAACGGATATATGCGTATATCAAACAAGTTCATTAATTTGACTATCAACATGTTCATGGAGTACTATAATACTGTACAACATGCTACTCGATTGAGGTGTTCAATTTTGGACTTAGTTCACTATTTTGACCTACTGAACGAGCTATTTCATTGAATCGAGATATTTCATTTTGGGTTTGATTTGCGTTTTTGAGTGGGTCAACTATTTGTCATATAGTAAATCGCTAGCAACGAGCATGTAAAAACACATTAGTCCCGAGCATCATCTCTCCATCTAAAAAAGAAGTGGCAAGCTAATATTACAAAATTTGATTTGAATCGACTTGGTAAGGTAGACGTGGATGCTCGTTCTCCCAAAATTTGAATGAGCCGTTAAACATCCTCTCTGCTCGGTGGAATTTTCCCGAGAAAATAAATGGGAGACGCAAAATTACTGTCCTATGTGGGACACGCATCAATTGGCCCGTTGTACATCGAGGGTAGTAGGTTCGTAACTTCATCCAAGCGCGCCTTCTCCTCGGCCGAAATGACATGTGCCGAATAATTCATAAACCATGGTCGGCAAAACACGCTCTCCTCACCCGAAATAGCTTGCGCCCACTATTTCAAAACACACTCTCCTAGCCCAAAATCGCTCGCGCCCACTATAGTTCAAAACACGCCCTCCTCGCCCGAAATCGCTCCCGCCCACTATTTGGGGAGAAGCAAAGTTACTCTACTATCCCCAACCCTCAGTACACAGACCCAAGCCGAGAAGCCTATAGGCAAGGCTAGAACTATAACTCCCCCTCACATTTCAGACAAATGCGTCCGTAAGACATGGTTCCACTCCCCTCCCAATCCCCCCCTGCCCGCCCCATTCATACCTCGTGGTCGCCAAATCACCTTCTCTCCGGGAAGCTCCCTTCTCCCGAGCTGCGAAACCTTACCCCACCTCCATGGCGCCCCCACTGCACCAATTTCACAGCCGCCCTCCTTCCTAATGCCGGAGACGCTGTCCATTTGCCGTCGTGCACTGGGCCGTGTGCCTCTTACTCTGTGCTGCTGGTGCTGCCTCGACGACGGCCGCGTGAACCGTACCGGAGCCGATTCACCCCCGCCATTGTTCACGGCGCCGGAGCGGCTCCAACTTCGGATCCATGCAGAGTCCTGGCGCTGCTTCCCATAGCCGTCGACCATCGCGACATCGCTCTTCCCCTGCCGCCGGTCACCACCGTAACCGCGCCGGCCTCACTGACTCGGCAGCTGGACCTGCCTACTTCACCATGCCGCCAGATAGGTCGCACCCTCATCTCAAATCACTTTATTTAGGCGTCAGTTGTCTGAATTTTTATTCTGGGCCAATCGATTCCCAATGGGAAGTAGCACCCCTCGAGGCGGCAGAGCTCCTAGGCTGCCGGTTGGCTGGTGTCTAACGTAAGGGTGCGGGGCCGCAAGTTCGCTGCGGAAGCAGCGCTTAGATGGCTATCTTTTAGAGTTGTGTGGGTTGAAGGTACTGCCGTCGCTGGATCTGGATGACGGGGAGTCTTTGTGGATTGGCCCGGGGGCGGCGCAACGACGATAGTGCGGTGGGACGGGGAGCGGGGTTTTGGCCGGGGCCACAGGCGACGGAGGCAGGCTGCTCTGCCATTGGTCACTGGCTCTTCGGGGAAGATTCCGAACAGTGTCAGCCGGGAGGCACAAGACGGCCATCAAGCCATCCGGCGTAGATCGGACAGTACCAAAATAAAATGAAATCGTGTGACCCCTATTTAGTCTTCATTCAACAGACGTGTGACCACTCTTGTACCTTCCTGTTGATCTCTTAGTGTATTTCTTCAAATCAAAGAGATATGTCGTTCTTAACATTATGCATTATTTGCATCTTCAGACACACCGTCTTCCGACTCACCGCAGCTGGTCCAACAAGGGAAGCATACACCAGAAGGGAGCTATAGTCCCCACTCAACAGTTCCCTGCATCAAATGCGCGTGCCCGACATGGACAGCCACAACAACTGCAGGGCCATCGACAAGTCAGCACATGATGCTCATTCCTATGGATGGCAGCCAGATAGGTTGTACCCTCATCTTACTTGTGTGCAACATTTATGTCTTTGTTATTCATCTAAGCATGGAAAATAGATCATCACATTTCACTATATATTCATGCTGATCTCTTACGGGTCTTGTTCAGGAGTTAATGATGTTCCATAGTTCAGCTAAGATACTTGTTCTTTAGGTAACGTTGTTCCATAGTTATAATCCATCAGCCAATGCTATCCCACAGGCTGGTGATTATAGTATTATTCTAGTATTACCTATGTTGTTCTTTAATACTTTTGTGTGCCATCTAGTTAATCTGGAGTACAAACGATACATATTCTGTAGCTTTCATCTGTGTTCTCCCTTTAGTTTATGAGACATGTTGCTGCTAGTTAACCCCAGTCCTACTATTTATGTAGTCTCCTACAGGCACTCATTACATAAATCTAACTACCAGTTGTCTTCCATGCATGTCAGATATAATTGCACACACTGATATATCCACAAGAACCTCACAGAGCAATGTAAAGGCCAATAAACTTGATGTCAATGATACCCAATATGATGGAACATGTAGAGGCAGTTCTTCAGAAGACTTGCAGAAAGATGATGAATCCTCTTCACCCCACAAGGTCCTTGCTCTAACTTGGCCTGTGATATGGGTACAACATGCATATAATGTCCAGGAGTGTATCTACTCTGTTGCAATGACATGTGCTTAGCATGCTGATCATGCATGTAAATATGTCATGCCTTCCTGTTTTTCAGTACCTATTCCATTCATGATAACATGTTTTCAAATTCAATTACTGTCATTCTACTCTATCGCAATTCCATCCGCTTAATTTGGACATCATGCTTCTGAATATCTTATGCATTGTTATTCATCAGTATGTACTTCATCTATCTACCATACCATGTTTTTTACATTGAAGTGTTGTTCTAGTGCTCTGTTGCAATGCCATCTTAGTTTCCCAATCATACACGTGTATGTTGCCTTAGTTATTTCTGTATGTATTCCGCTAGCATACAGTTTTACATTCAACTAGTGTTTTTTTGCTGTGTTGTCCCGTCGTATCCCTAGCTCTTACACCATACTCACTCCGTCCGGATTACATGTTGCCAAAATGGATAAAAAAGGATGTATCTAGAACTGAAATACGCCTAGACTCATCCATTTTTTTCCGGATGGAGGGAATACATGTCAATATGTCATGCCTTTCTATTCTTCAGTACCTATTCCATCTCTCTGCTGTCGCATGTTTTATAATTAAAGCACCATTCTTTTATACAAGGCATGCAAGGGGAAGAAGACTATGTTAGAATCTGAAGGGTTACAAACAAGGCCTTTGCAAAAGATCCAAATGCCAGGAGATAATAAACCAACTCTAGTTTTTATAGATACTGCTCCAGCACATAGTAACCCAACTCCTACTGATAATAAGCAGATTCCAGTGGCCAAAGAACTAGTCCGCTCCAGTCCAGCAAAAATATGTCAACTCCATCTAAGAAGCGTGTGCGTATCCTTGCATCATGAAATTTTATAGCATGCTGATCATATTTTCTACATGTTTCTTACCCATCTCTCTTTTAGAAAATAAGCTTAACAGATAGAAGAATTTCTGTAATGGTATCGTTTATGAGGAAAGATTCTTGCAAGAATTTTCTGTGCTCCAATGTAGATGTAAGTACCTGTTGTATATCACTATATTTTTACATCAGCATGTATTTTGTTAATCGGCGTGAATCCAACCTTTATCTGATCTAAATTTAGTTGTAGCAAAATGTATGATTAAAGGCGCCAATGTTGATTTTTGTAAGGAAAACTGCCTGGTAGTTTTGCATACTGAGCTGCATGAATGTACTATCTCATATCACACACATTACTAAATTGTAGTGCTTTTCTGGTTGCCCATTCATTCATTGTGTCAATGTTGCTTTCGTATTACCATACGTGGCTGATGATAGTTGTGCCATATTGTGTTAATTTGGTGTAGGCTAGTTGCCCAAACATTCGTTATGTCAATGTTGCTTTCCTATTATCTGAGTTGGCCAATGATAGCAATGCTAGTGTGTTAATTTTGTGCAGGCTGCTAAAGATAAGAAGACAAACTATGAAAACAGCAAGGCAACCCCATTGTTTCTTTCCAGTAAATCTAGGCCAGGTAATATGGCAATAACTCATGATTAATCTATTTGGTTCCCGTCCTAATTTATGTTATGATGCAGTGGTCGAGACACTCTCCACTATCAATAATACAAGTCTGCCAAAATCGCCATCTAAATCTGTTCAGTATCCTCTGTCTCGAATGCAACGGAATAAATGTATGTTTGTGAACCAATTAATGGCTGAAGCAATGATGGAAATGGTGGATGAATCAGAGGTGCAGAGTCGTGTGACACAATAACTGATCAATGTTTTCAGAGACAGTGTAGCAAAGCAGCAAGAACTTGCCCACATGCTTATGGGCGTCATCTGTGATGAGGCTGCAGATTGTGATGTTGTAGATGGTTAGGTTCTGCTCATTTATTTGCACTGGCATCAATCTTTGATTGACCAGTGGATGTAATTTCCTGTAATATATGTTGGATGTGCAACATTATTCCCTGTATGCCATACCTTTGCTTGATCGGTTTTGGTCCTGTGCATAATTGCTCGTCGTAATGGGCTCAAATTATCTAATTTGGCTTGAAGACATGTACGAACTTTAGTGGGCCCATTAAGTTAATGGGCCGTTACTAGCCCGAAAGTTAATGGTCGGCCCTCATACCTCCCGAGTTGTTAACAGGCCGACATCGAAGCGGGCAACAGGTGGCCCCAATTTATTTCACGGGCTGTTAACAGGCCGTTACTAAGTTTGGGCTACATATGGCCCAACTATATTATAGGCCTTTAGCAGGCCGAAAGAGATAGCGGGCTTGTACTGGACCATGAAGAGCATGGGCCGCTAAGAGGCCGAAAGTCAGGTCGTATTGTAAATGGCCCAACTATGTTGTGGGCCTTTAGCAGGCCGAAAGAGAAACCGGGCTGGTATTGGACCATGAAGGGCATGGGTCGTTAAAAGGCCAAAATTAAGGTCCGACTACAAATGGCCCAACTCATTTATGGTCCGTTAACAGGCCGAAAGGCACACAGGGCCGGGAATTGGCCCAGCACTTAAATGGGTCATGTCGGTGTCAAAACTGGCGGATCTCGGGTAGGGGGTCCCGATCTGTGCGTCTTAGTTAGATGGTAACAGGAAGCAAGGGACACAATGTTTACCCAGGTTTGCGCCCTCTCGATGGAGGTAAAACCCTACTTCCTGCTTGATTAATATTGACGATATGAGTAGTACAAGAGTAGATCTACCACAAGATCATAGAGGCTAAACCCTAGAAGCTAGCCTATGATGATTATGATTGTAATTGTGATCGTCCTTGTAAGGACCAACCTCTCCGATTTATATAGACACCGGAGAGGGCTAGGGTTTACATGGAGTCGGTTACAAGGAAGGAAACATAATATCCGGATCGCCAAGCTTGTCTTCCACGCAAAGGAGAGTCCCATCCGGACTTCGGACGGAGTCTTGAGTCTTGTATCTTCACGCTTCAATAGTACGGACGATGTATATAGTCCGGCTGTCCGGATACCCCCCTAATCCAGGACTCCCTCAGTAGCCCCTGAACCAGGCTTCAATGACGATGAGTCTGGCGTGTAGTCTTGTCTTCGGCATTCTAGGGCGGGTTCCTTCTCTGAATACTCCAAGGTAATTATCGAACACTTCAACCATGTCCGGATCCGCAAAATGATCTTCACATACCACCATAGAGAGAATGATATTTCACAAATGCAATTTGCTGACAACTTTTTTAGAAAACGTGACATGTCACTACTGTCGGGTCATTATTCGAACCGTTTTCCTACAACCAGCCATAGCGCATATTGCGAGGCGGTTTCCTTGACACGTCTTGTCAAAGCAGAGATCGTGTCCCCTTATCACGGGATTCTCATCAATACGGGTATGGGTAATCCCACCATGCCATCAATCGTGGCGCTTGGGAAGTAAGCAATTCTCAACGGGCGAGTGGGGAGGCGCACCGCTTTCGTCGCCTCTATAAAGGGATAAGAGTTCCCCATTTTTACCCAAGCCTTCTTCCTCCTTTGCCCACTCTTGCCCCCTCGAGCTCCAGCGCCCTAGCCCAAGTCTTCTCCGCACAGCTAAACATGTCCGGAGCAGGAGGCAAGTGGGTGGCTTCCACCGTGAAGGAGAAGCATCGCAAATCTTCGAGCAGCCGGATACTTGGCCGCAGACATAGCGCACCGGCTACCAGACGACGGGCAGGTCATTCCGACCCCGGGACCCCACAAGAGGGTCGTGTTTCTCGCCCACTTCGTCCGTGGACTGGGTTTCCACTTCACCCCTTCGTCCGCGAGCTCATGTTCTACTATGGGCTAGATTTCCATGATCTAGCCCCGAATTTCGTCCTCAACATCTCGGCGTTTATCGTCGTGTGCGAGGCCTTACTCCGCATCAAGCCTCACTTCGGCCTGTGGCTGCAAATCTTCTGCGTGAAGCCGAAGAATGTCAGCGGCCAGCAAGCGGAGTGCGGAGGGGCCATGCTGGGCAAGATGGCTAACGTCACCTGGCTTGATGGCTCCTTTGCGGAAACCGTGAAGGGGTGGCAGTCGGGGTGGTTCTACATCACCAAGCCGTGCGGCGCCAACTGGGCGGTGGCCCCCGAGTTCCGATCCGGAACCCCCATGCGGCTCACCTCCTGGGAAAAGAAGGGCCTGTCCTGGGGCGAATATACAGAGCTGACCGGACTCCAGACCTGCATCAAGAGCATGAAGGACAAGAATATCAAGCTTGTCAATGTGATCCAGGTCATGCTCATTCACCAAATTCTCCCGTGCCAAAGGCGGGCATTTAATCTGTGGGATTCGTCCCGGCCGAACACCAGACGCTTCGGAGGTTCTATGGCATGACGCATAAAGACGCATGGAAGGCGTTGTTCAAGGCCTCCGAAGTACCTCCTCCCACATCCGAGGACCGTGGGCTTCACTCCGCGCGGCCTCCTAGTCAGGTGAGTTTTCAGACTACCACCGGATTTGGTTCTTCCCAATATATTCATGGGGGAGTCTTAAGTAATTGTGCATACTTAATCAGGATTATGTGGAGACAGCGGAGCGGATTGACTGTCCAGCTCCGCTACCAGAGGGCCCAGCTGATGCTCTCCTGACAGAGATGCTTGTCCCAGTGCCCTACAAGGCACAGGAGAAGAAGGCCGAAAAGAAGGCCCTGGGGACCAGGAAGAGTCTCCGGCGTAAGGTTGTACCGGAAGCCTCGTTCGAAGACGACGAGGCACACTCCTCCCATGAAGGGGAGGAAGAAGAAGAAGAAGTCGCCCCATCCGGGAAGGATGAGGGGCCTGAGGAGGCGGACCAGGGGGCCGGGAGAGGCCCCCGGCGCAAGGCTATCATTCCCTCGTCGTCCGACAACGATGAGGCAGATTCCTCCCACAGAGGTGGGGGGAAGCAAGAAGAAACTCTACCTCCTGGCACTGGGGAGGAGAAAAAGAGGAAAGCCGCCCCAGAGGGGGAGGCTGGGACGTCCAAGAAGGGACAGGTGTCCCTTCCGGACTACTCCGCCACGGTCGCCCATAGCGAGGAGGGGTGGCTACCCAGGGGGAAGCCCCTAGCACGATCGTAAGTATCCGCACTCTATCGTGATTTTACTTCATAGTCTTTTTATAATGCCAAACATATATGCAGTCCGGCCAGGGCTCATCCCGAGGTCTCATCTTCGGACGGGTCCTTGAGCGATTCAGCGATGAACTCGCTCCCGACGACCACTACTCCTCAACCCGCGGATGACACGGTGGTGTTGTCCCGAAGGCTCCCAGAGCGGGGGGAGGTGACTCTCGAGATGCCTCAAGGCGAAGCTCCAGATGTCAGACACGCGGGGTTCAAGATCCCCGCGGATCGTGTCGATGAGAGGCACGGTAGGTCGGGCTCTCAGCCGAACACTATTTCGGAACCCCCAACGGTTCCGGACTCAGGCGGGCAGCCCCTCGTTAGGGAGGGCGAGCCGTCCGTGCCGAGGACTTCCGCTGGATTGTCTGCTGGAAGCGCTTCAAGGCGCTTCCATGGGTGAAGAGCATCGTACTCTTATGAGTGCAGTGATTCATAAGGTTTTGTCCGCCAAAAGCGGACTAACCGAAGCTTGCACCAGCCTCCTGACAGGCTTTGAGGTAAGTAAAAAATGTGTGAAATTACCAGTAGCCCCTGATACTATGTTTGGTGTTCGGAAAGAAAAGCCAAGCGGAGGGTCAATTATAATCCACAGGAGTCTAATAATAAGTATTCATATGAATAAGCAGGCTGTGCTGCTTGCCGCTGCTGCCCGCACAGCCGAGGTTGCCGAACTAAAGCGGGACCTGGAGCAGGTGCAGGGAGAGCTCGACCTCACGAAGAGGCAGCTCGAAGAGAACAAAGGTGACTCATTCCCCGCTCTTATGTATTTAAGGATAGATAAAATTGGTTAGTCTAACAACGAAGCGTCGTGACTGTGTAACAGGGGCCACCACCGAAGTGCCGTCCCTTAAGAAAGCGCTGTCCGAGGCCAAAGATAAGGCGGCGTTGGAATGCAAGGAGCGCGAAAAGCAAAGTGCTAGAGTGGGCGAGGTACAACAAGAGCTCAGGGACCTCCGCAAAAAGTTCGAGTCCGTGGAGCATGATCTGAAGATGAGAGAGGCCGAGCTTGCGAAGGCCCTTGCGAGTATGAAAGATGCCAAGGCCGAAGCCGACAAAGCACAACAGGAAATCCAGGCGGCCTAGAAGATAGCGGCGGGTAAGACATTCTTTATGCAAAGCAAACATGTGGAGGAGGCGTTTCTTTTACTTACCCGAATTCGGAGCTCTCCAGGGGTACTCACAGATCTGCCATGCAGCATCTCAGACGCCGCGGAGTTCTAGCGCGCCGAGGAGGGGAGCTCCACGGAGAAGTTGTTCGGGTCCCAGTATGCTGGGGCCGAACACCCAATGCCTCTGAGTGACCAACTGAAGAAGTTGGTCGAACTCCACAGGGCGGCCGAAGTGGCTATGAAAGACTTCATAGTCCGGATATGGCCTGGTGAGCCCCTGCCCACTAGCTCCTTCGGCCTGATCAAGCGGATGGTGAATGCCTGTCCGCGGCTTGAAGTGATCAAGTGATCCGTTTGCATTGAGGGTGCCCGCCGGGCCTTTGCCCGCGCGAAGGTGCATTGGGGCAAGCTGGATGCGGAGAAGCTGGTGAAGGACGGGCCGCCAGAGGGAAAGGCGCATCGCCATCCCGAGAAGTACTATGATGGCGTTATGAAGGGCGCTCGTCTCGTGGCCGATGAATGTACCAAGGACAAGATCTTTGACTAAATGTACCTCTGCCGCTGTTGTAATTTAAAGACGAAGCTACTTGTGCTATGTAGCACTTTTTGATTTAAAATATTAACTTCTGTGTGGCTATTTATAGAATACTGAAAGTAGGCCAGTCGTTGGCTTCCGCCCCCACGCAACTAGTACTGGGGTGTTCCTAGAAAAACCTGGATACTCTTTATCCAAATGTTTGGTCCCTTAAGGAGGTATCCGGCGCAGCGAACAAGGTAATCGGACTATGCGGCTTTATAACTTTCACTTAGCCATGGAAGTCTATAATTTTAAATTTCGACGAAGCCCCTAGAATTTGGAAGGCTGAATAGGGGCACTATATACGCCTAAATCAGACGAAGCCGATTCCTCGCCTAAAGCGGAAAAATCTTTAAGGATTTTAAGACCTCTCGAACAGCGACCAGCTCTCGCCGCATCATGCTGGTCAGTTTTCGGCTTTCTCTACTGAGGTGCTCATCCGGAAGAACCGGGACACAATCGCAGTAGTTCTCCCTGCGCTACCTTAGCCGCTATAACGGAACATAAGGTACCAAAACAAGGGAGCCGGACTAACCCAATTGTGGACCCAAGACATGATTCGGAGCTGATGCATATAGTGCTATAAGTTCGGGGTGCCACACTGTTGAAAGTGTTCGGACTTTACTTGCCGTATTACGGGGCGACATGAGAAGCCCCTGGCAAACTGACCGTACCAAGGTGTACGGATGCAATATCAAATAAACATTTGTAAGAAAAAATGCTCAAATAAGAATAATAAGCTGACGCTATATATGATCTCCCATTGATGAATAATACGTTTAAGCGTATGTTTACAATGAATGCATTAAGCAGAGATAAATAGGACCATTTGACATGTCCTATCTAGGGGCAGGCCGCGTACAGATAGATAAAACAGGTATAACAATCGTAAATAGATTCCACCTAGGTATTTCATTCTGTGTGCAAAGCCTATTGCCTCCTTGGTTTTCTCCCCTGTATAGGTCCGACAATCCGGCTCTTCTGAAGAGGCTGCCCTAAAGCAATGTCCTGAAAGATAAAAAGGGAAGGTTATGAAGGTATGCTGCAGTGATACCGCACTGTTGACTGAGTCATTGCTGCGCCTCCGCCTATGCCCATGGTATTTTGCGTGTGTAATTGTGTACACGTGGCACGAATGCTGTTTTGATGGGGCTTGAGAGGAGGCCGGACTGCTAGTCGCGCTCTTGGCGTGCCTGGTGATCCTGTTGCGGGGTGCTCCAGACTCGTTTGACGATGCTCGAAGTTGCTGTTGCCGGATTGGTGGTTTGTCGGAGAAGGCCGCATTGTACTTCCGCCGCAAGGGCTGCAGTATGCTCTTCTATTCGGAGAGAGCGGTCCATGTTTCCATTGACTGTTATGACCCCGTGCGGTCCTGGCATCTTGAGCTTGAGGTATGCATAGTGTGGTACCGCATTGAATCTAGCGAATGCGGTTCGTCCAAGCAGGGCGAGGTAACCACTACAAAAAGGGACGATATCGAAGACTAACTCTTCACTTTGGAAGTTATCCGGAGATCCAAAGACCACTTCCAATGTTATAGAGCCCGTACAACGGGCCTCTACTCCAGGAATTACACCTTTAAAGGTGGATTTGGTGGGCTTGATCCTTGAAGGGTTGATGCCCATTTTGCATGATGTGTCCTGATAAAGAAGGTTCAGGCTGCTACCACCGTCCATAAGGACTCGCGTGAGGTGGAATCCGTCGATGATTGGGTCTAGGACCAATGCGGCTGAGCCACCGTGACAGATGCTAGTAGGGTGATCCCTATGATCAAAGGTGATCGGACAAGCTGACCATGGGTTGAATTTGGGGGCGACTGGGTCCATCGCATAGACGTCTCGTAGTGCTCGCTTCCGTTCCCGCTTGGGAATGTGAGTGGCGTAGATCATGTTGACCGTTTTCACCTAGGGGGGGGGGGGATTTCTTCTGTCCCCCCATGTTCGGACGCCGGGGCTCTTCATCATCGTCGTTGTGCAGCCCCTTGTCCTTGTTTTCGGCGTTTATTTTAACGGCCTATTTGAACACCCAACAGTCTCTATTGGTGTGGTTGGCTGGCTTGTCTGGGGTGCCATGAATTTGGCACGAGCGTTCCAGTATGCGGTCCAGACTGGACGATCCCTGATTGTTTCTTTTGAACGGCTTCTTCCGCTGACCGGATTTGGATCCACTGAATCCGGTGTTGACTGCCGTGTCTTCGGTGTTGTCGCCGTTGTTCCGTCACTTATGTATGTTGCGTCGTGGCTTGCCGTTATTGTCGCAGACATCCAAAGTGCCAGAATGTGACGTGGTGCTGCTACGAGCCAACCAGCTGTCCTCGCCCACGCAAAAGCGGGTCATTGGTGTTGTGAGAGCTGCCATGGACTTGGGTTTTTCCTGGCCGAGGTGTTGGGCGAGCCATTCGTCACGAATATTATGCTTAAAAGCTACCAGTGCTTCGGCATCCGGACAGTCAACTATTTGGTTCTTTTTAGTTAGGAACTGAGTCTAGAATTTCGTGGCTGACTCCCCGGGCTGTTGAGTAATGTGGCTCAAGTCATCGACATCTGGTGGTCGCACATATGTGACCTAGAAGTTGTCGAGGAATGCTTCTTCCAGGTTTTCCCCACTGGCAATGGAATTTGTTGGCAGGCTGTTTAGCCAGTGCCGGGCAGGTCCTTTGAGCTTAAGGGGAAGATATTTGATGGCGTGTAGATCATCTCCACGGGCCATGTGAATGTGGAGAAGGAAATCTTCGATCCATACTGCAGGGTGTGTTGTGCTGTCGTATGATTCGATGTTTACGGGCTTGAACCCTTCTGGGAATTCATGATCCATCACTTCATCAGTGAAGCAGAGGGGGTGTACGGCGCCTCTGTGCCGGGCTATGTGGCTACACAGTTTGAATTGATCTGGGTGGCTGTGTTCGTCCCGGCCGGACTTGTTTATGGTGTATCTGTCGCGACGGTCATCGTCGCGTGCTGGGGCGCGCTCCCGCGATCCATAGATCTATCTTGGCTGTCCTGCTTTGTTTTCCAGTATATCTTGCAGGCCTTGCCTGTTGCCCCGGGCCGTAGTGTATTGGCGTGGGGGTGCGGGCTGGTATTCGGGCTGATATCCCGTTTTATCCCAGCCACAGGGTGGCCGGTCAGCCGTTTGGCGCTCGAGTCCGTATTCCTCGGCTGCCAGGACTTTAGTCCATCTATCTGTGAGCAAGTCTTGATCAGCCTGGAGTTGCTGCTGCTTCTTTTTCAGGCTCCTCGTAGTGGCCATAAGCCGACGCTTGAAGCGCTCCTGCTCCACGGGATCCTCAGGCACGCCGAACTCGTCGTCGCCGAGGCTAATCTCGTCTTTGGAGGGGGGCATGTAGTTGTCCTCCTCCGGATATCCGCCGGTCGCCTGTTCGTCTGGGCTGACCTGCTCATCATCCTGCTCGTCCTACTCGAAGGCGGGCTGATCAGGGTTGTATTCCTCTTCGGCACCATCCGGATTGTTTTCGTCTCCTGGGCCGGTATTGCTGTGGTGGGGCTTGGAGCGGCGTCGATGACCCCCATGCTTTGTTGTTATCTATGAGGGGTTATCCCCCGTTGCCTCATCGCCATTAGTTTCCTTTGGAGTGTCCACCATATATATATATATATATATATATATATATATATATATATATATATATATATTATCGTATGAGGAGGTGGCTGTCCACCGCCCAATGAGTGGTGGTTCATGTTCTTCTCCCGCATCGTCATCCATACCGTCGATGTCTTCGGAGTCGAAGTCAAGCACGTCGGTTCGATCATCGATCATGGCAATGAAGTGGGTGGTGGGTGGGCAGCGAATTCCTTCGTTCGGCCAAGAGCCTCCTGACAAAGAGAGAGACTTTAATGAGTTCAGCATGTCGCCAAAGGGCGAGTGCTGGAAGATATACGCAGCGGTAAACTCCATCACTGGAGCCCAACCTGGCTCGGCTGGCTCGAGAGTGCGCAGACTGGAACCAACAACCGGATACGAGTCCGGGGGTCCGGAGTCACAGGCTTCCACATAGGTGGGACCTATGTTCGACTCCACCGCCGATGAGTGTGCAGCCTGCGGGGCGGGGTCCATCCCTCCATCCTTAGGCAACGCAGCCTGCTCCGGATTTAGGTCCGGGGCTACTGCAGGGGTGATATCCCGAGCGTTGTCCGACAGCAGGTCTAAGCCATGCTCGTCGTGACTGTCCGATGCTCCTGGCACAGGCCCGAATCCGTCGAAGATCAAGTCTCCGAGAATGTCGGCTGTGTAATTCAAGTTTCCAAACCTGGCCTGGTGGCCAGGGGCATAGCTGTCGATCTGCTCCAGATGGCCAAGTGAATTGGCCCGCATTGCGAAGCCGCCGAATACGAAGATCTGTCCGGGGAGAAAGGTCTCGCCCTGGGCTGTGTTGTTGACGGTTGAGGGCGCCATCAAGCCTTGCAACAACGACAAAGAGGAACTCTCAATGAAAGCACCAATGTCGGTGTCAGAACCGGCGGATCTCGGGTAGGGGATCCCGATCTGTGCGTCTTAGGCTGATGGTAATAGGAAGCAAGGGACACAATGTTTACCCATGTTTGGGCCCTCTCGATGGAGGTAAACCCTACTTCCTGCTTGATTAATATTGACGATATGAGTAGTACAAGAGTAGATCTACCACGAGATCATAGAGGCTAAACCCTAGAAGCTAGCCTATGATGATTATGAATGTAATTGTGATCGGCCTTCTAAGGACCAACCTCTCCGGTTTATATAGACACCGGAGAGGGCTAGGGTTTACATGGAGTCGGTTACAAGGAAGGAAACACAATATCCGGATCGCCAAGCTTGTCTTGCACGCAAAGGAGAGTCCCATCCGGACACGGGACGGAGTCTTGAGTCTTGTATCTTCACGCTTCAATAGTCCGGACGATGTATATAGTCCGGCTGTCTGGTACCCCCTAATCCAGGACTCCCTCAGGTC
Organism: Triticum dicoccoides; assembly: GCF_002162155.2. Classification (NCBI taxonomy): domain Eukaryota; kingdom Viridiplantae; phylum Streptophyta; class Magnoliopsida; order Poales; family Poaceae; genus Triticum; species Triticum dicoccoides. The sequence continues at coordinate 431,641,064 of NC_041383.1, forward strand.
ACTAAAAGGCCAAAACTCAGGTCCGACTACAAATGGCCCAACTGATTTATGGGCCGTCAACAGGATGAAAGTGACACCGGGCCAGAAATTGGCCCAACACTTAAATGGGCCGCTAAAAGGCCGAAACTCAGGTCCGACTACAAATGGCCCATCAGATTTATGGGCCGTCAACAGGCTGAAAGACACACCGGGCCGGAAATTAGCCCAACATTTAAATGGGTCGCTAAAAGGCTGAAAGTTGTACATCCTGAAAATTGGCCCATCCATTGAATGGGCCATTAACAGGCTGAAATCTCATCGGGCCGATATTGAGCCCAAATATATAGCGGGCTGTTAACGGGCTCGAACTGACGATGGGCTGCAGTGGTGTCAAATCTTTAACGGGTCGTTGACGGGCCGAATTGGCACATCTCGTATGGGTCGTGGGCTTAAATGGACCTGACACAAGTATGCCTTATATGGGCCGGCCTGCTAATTTTTACTAGGCCGGCCTTTTTCATCGGAATGGGCCACTGTTGGGCCGTGCCACGTTTCGAACTATCATAGGCGCCTCCTGTCCAATGAGTGGATGACATTTGTCCCAATGGTTAGGCAACACGTGTTTCCTGCGGCCAATGATGATTTTACACGTGGAAAATCCCCATTGGTCCGGGCTGTTTACGGGTTATCGGATCCAAAACCGGACCCGACAGCTTAACGGCGTTCCGTTACAGTGGATGCCACGTGTCGGTCACCCTTGACGAAAACACTTCTGTGACACGCGATTTATCGTCATGGAAGTGGACACTTCCGTAATGATAATTTTGGTAATGTCATGGAACACTTCTACGACAGCACAGGTGTGACTATCTTGATTCTCTTATAAAATCGTCATGGATGTACATGCATGACAAAAAACGCGTCCTACTGTGACAAACACGTATCATCACGGAAGTGTATTTTTTTTGTAGTGGTGGCCACTCTTGATCAACCTACTACAAGTAAGAACACTTCCGTTCATCCTATAATATTTAAAACTAGATCAGTAACAATTGTAGGGAAAATGTGTATATACAAAGAAAATCACCAATACTTATTTTGAAAAACTGAAGAAACAGGTTAATTATGACATATCTTCTCAAAAAGATCAATGTGCAAATGAATTAACTGCTACTGAGACAACAACCAAATTTTGAAACATCAGAAGCTATAATTAACTACAACAACGCTACAAGTTCTTACTCATGTACTATAAATAACAAACTGAACATTTTAAGAGGAAGGTAAATATAACTGCAACAGCATAGCGACAGTGTTTGGATGATAGCAAATTGATACTAACAGGTGTGTACATGCACAAATTTAGTAACATAGAACTATTAGTACTAAGGCCGTCCACTATGTATGCCAAAACCGGTGTAAAGACAATTGTTGCTACATCTCGCACCGGTGCCCTGCACTAGCGAGCCGATGCAGCGGAAAAAATCAGGGACCCAAACTCCAGAGCACCTAGTTGCTCCGACACCCAGTTCCTTCCTGCCATAAAGATTTAGTATTTTACTACTTGGCTGCTCAGATGTGTGGACAAGTTGGCTCCACAAACTGCTGAAGCGGTGCCAAATAATTTTCTAATGGCACCGCTGATGAGATGGCAACATTTTTAGATACTAGGTACAAACTATGACACTGTCTTAGGATGCATTTGGTTGAAGGTGTGGTATGAATGGATTGGGACCATGATAGTGTCTGAATCACATCTAACAAATGATTTGTAACAATGAAAGAGGGTCTAACCTTCTCTGCACATGCCAGAAACTACCTCCCACTATCCACAGATTCAAACGCAACTAGCTTCATGCATGGAGATCGATGGTGACAACAAGCAGACAGATCTTCAGCCACCCCGCTCCATTCGTTGCAACTAATGGTCCTAGGGAACTACAAGAGGAAGAAATGACTCAAATCGACCGCCGGGTAAAAATCTAGCCCGAGAGAGAGAGAAGAGAGGCATACCCGGGTGGTGAAGGAGTTCTCATCATCGGAGGAACCACCGGAGAGGTCTTTGAAGAAGACCATGGCGACCCCAGCGGTAGGATGCAAGATAGCGAGAGCGAGGAAGCGATTATAGCTTAGGAAGGAAGGAAGGAAGGAAGGAAGGGGGAAATAGGGGAAATGTGACTTGTGGTTAGGGAGAAAAGGGGATGGGGAAGGGGGAGGGTAAATATTTCGGCGCTAGGCCAAAAATTTCAAAATGTGGAGGGAAACTTTGCGCGCGGTGCCACCGGACACCATTCACTTTGAAGGATAGTGTGCATCGCAAATGATTCTTCTACTTAACGCGCATGGGATGAGTTTGATAATTCAAATTTTGGTGGAAATTTCCCCGGGCACGTCATTGCATAATTTAACATCGCTTGCTAATTTGGGCACACAAAAGAGCGTACAACACACATACCAGACTTACTGAATCGAGCAATTTTAGTAATTAAACAGAGCCAGTTCACCTAAACATTGCTGTAACAAAAGACCAGCGTTAAAACAAAGCCTAAGTAAGAATAATTTTAACAAATCCGCCGCCGCGCCGGCCTATGCATCGCCGGTGTGAGATGAGACGTCGATGACTTATCCCGGCGACATGCCGCCGTTGGTGGACTCCGCGTCCCCCCTGCTGAAGTCGACCACGTCCTCATCCTCGTCCTCATCCTCGGCGCCGCCCTCAAGGTTGTAGTACTCGTAGTAGTGGATGCGCTAGAGCTCACGTTGGTACTCCACTACCGATTCCTCAATGGACAGATTGTTCTCTACCTCAACCTGGGCCACACGCAACTCCTCCTCCTGGCACTCCTCGATCTCCACCGCCTCCTGCATCTCCAGCTCCCGCTCGACGACCTCATGAGGAAGCAGGTGCTCCATGGACACTGTCACCTTTTCAGACGTGGGTTACATGCTGGATTCCGAGGTGGCCTGGAATGTCTTGGCGTGGATGGCCTTGACCTGGGCCAGGGCAACATCGGCAGCACGGACGGCAGCTCGAGCGCTCTTGGCATTTGTAGCCGCCATCACAGCAGCAGTTGCAGCCGTCTCAGCTGCTGCAGCTGCCCTGTCGGCTGCCGTAGATGCCCTCTCGGCGGAAGCGCCCGCACTCAATGCAGATGCGGCGGCACTCTTGGCGTAGGCAGCCGCACTCTCGGCGCAGGCGGCAGCGCTCGGGGGGCACTGCGATCTTACAGCCTTCATGAAGCATTTCCACGACGTCATCTTTGCAAGAAGGGGGTGCGGGAATGGGGATCGGGATTTGTGGATTCAGGGGTTGCCGGCACTGGAGCAGACGAGCCGGTGAAGCTTAAGGAGGAAGACTTAAATAAACCCAGAAATTTTCATCGCAAACGATTCCTACAAAATAACTGTGTGTGATGTTGTAGATATTTTTTATTAGCTGTGAAAGACGAATTTGGAGTAAAGTGGCAACGGATGGTGTTTTAAATGTACGAGAAAATTTGTAGTACTAATACAACTGTCATGTCAAATTTTGGAAAATTTCAGGGGTCATTTGACCTTTTAAGACATTTAAGTGATTTTCTAGCCATTTAATGATCGTAATTGAAATTTGAACTACATGTACATGTAACAACTAACCATAACGGTTTGAAAAGTCATATTTTGTGTACTTGTGTGCGATTTAATTCCATGTGTAGTAAATTGGAAGGAATTTTCAAACATATTGGTCTAATAGCTATGACACAATTAAGCATGGAGTGCCATGGCATTTAAATTCCAAAAAAAAGATCAGAAACACATGAAACCTTGGTTGATGTAATGTCAGGCCACCAAGATGATGTGGTAAATTTTTTGGCATGTGTGACGAAAGTTTGGACACACACCCCTCACAAACTGGAGCAACTCACTAGAAGGCTCGTGGTTCCAAGAGGGAACAATACATGTTTAGTGACGAACGGGAGATAGCTTCCTCTTACGGCCTTCAAATTTTTTCCATGTGTAACATGCACTAATACAACTGTCATGTGAAAATTTGGAAAATTTCAGGGGTCAGTTGACCTTTTGAAGACATTTAAGTGATTTTCTAGCCATTTAATGACCATAATTCAAAACTACATCTACATGCAACGACTAACCATAACGGTTTGAAAATCATATTTGTGTACTTGTGTGCGAGTTAATTCCAAGTGCATCAAATTAAAAGGAATTTTTAAACATATTGCTCTCATGGCATGGACACATGCATGGAGTGCCATGGCATTTTAATTCCAAAAAATTTAAAAATGATCAGAAAAACATGAAAGCTTGCTTGATGTAATGTCATGCCACAAAGATGATGTGGTAAAAAAATTGTCCCGTTTGACAAAAGTTTGGATACACACCCCGCACCAACCGGAGCAACTCACTAGAAGGCTCGTGGTTCCGAGAGGGAGCAATGCATGTTTGATGACGAAGGGGAGATAGCTTCCTCTTACGGCCTTCAATTTTTTCAATGTGTAACGTGCACTAATACAACTGGTATGTGAAAATCTGGATAATTTCAGGGGTCATTTGACCTTTTGAAGACATTTAAGTGATTTCTAGCCATTTAATGACCGTAATTCAAATTAGAACTACATGTACATGCAACGGCTAACCATAACGGTTTGAAAAATCATATTTGTGTACTTGTGTGCGAGTTAATTCCATGTGCAGCAAATTAAAAGGAATTTTCAAACATATTGGTCTCATAGCATGGACACTACATGCATGGAGTGCCATGGCATTTTAATTCCAAAAAATTAAAAAATGACCAGAAAAATATGAAACCTTGCTTGATGTAATGTCATGCCACCAAGATGATGTGGTAAAAAATTGGCATGTTTGATGAAAGTTTGGACACACACCCCTCACAAACCGGAGCAACTCACTAGAAGGCTCGTGGTTCCAAGAGGGAACAATGCATGTTCGATGATGAACGGGAGATAACTTCCTCTTACGGCCTTCAAAAATTTTCTACGTGTAACATGCACTAATACAACTGTCCTTGCAAAATTTGGAAAAATTCAAGGGTCATTTGACCTTTTGAAGACATTTAAGTGATTTTCTAGCCATTTAATGACCGTAATTCAAATTAGAACTACCACTACTGCAGGTTGTTGCTAACGCGACACTACGACTAGAGACCCTTCGACGAAACTGTGTGCGATGCAATAATCGCAAACGGTGGTGTAAAAAACCGTCAAAAAAGGTGCAAAACGTTTGTGATGACGGATGCATCAAACACGGTTCAAATTTTAGTTGCATGTGCAAAGCAGGGCATATGGTTGATCCAGACGAACTGTTTGCGATTAGACAAAACAACAGAAACAGGAAGCCATATCAATGTGTGTGCAATATACGACATAGAGTTCGCTCCGATGAACTATTTTCTATTAGGGAAAGCAACTGAAATGGTCAGCCAGATCAAGGTGTGTGTGATATACGTCATACAGTTTAGTCGAATGAAATGTTTTCAATTAGGGAAGAGAACATAAAACGGTTCAACTTACCAAGATGTGTGTGATACGCGACAAAAAGGCTCGGAGGTTAATTTGGCATACATGACTTATAAGTTTTACAGTAATCATATCACTTTTTTTGGAAAACATTTAATTGCGTTGAATGTATAAAGTGCTCCGTCCTATTAGTTGAATTAACCTCGAGGTCCATGTTTTGGAAACATGTCGTAAAGTAACAGGATAGACCTTCATTCAAGCCAATCAACATGTCTTCAAAAGAATTATCAAAAAGTCACGAGATAGACCTTCTTCAAGCCAATCAACATGTGTACTAAAAACAAAAAAAATGTAGGATCCCTCTTTGCAAGGAACTTGTCATCGGCAAGGAACTGCTCCATAGTTTGGATGGAGCTCTCCACCGAGACCGGATCGTTCGTGTACACCATCGAGAGGGCATTCCCCCTCATGTGGGTATCCACTATGTGATGCGTGGTGAACTGCCCGCCATTGTCGTCGTCGGCCGCTGGGAGCGCCATTGGAGCCACGAGGATCACTGATACATCTCCAACGTATCTATAACTTTTGATTGTTCCATGCTATTATATTATCCATCTTGGATGTTTTATATGCATTCATATGCTATTTTATATGATTTTTGGGACTAACCTATTAACCTAGAGCCTAGCGTCAGTTTCTGTTTTTTCCTTGTTTTGGGGTTTTACAGAAAAGGAATACCAAACGGAGTCCAATCGACGTGCCAATTTTTGATGATTTTTTATGGACCAAAAGAAGCACCCGAAGTAAAAGAGTTGGGCCAGAAGAGTCCCAAGCCATCCACGAGGGTGGAGGGCGCGCCCCCTATCTCGTGGATGACTCGGAGACCCCCCCCCCCCAGACGTGAGACCGACGCCAAAAATTCCAATAAATACAGAAACCCCCGAAAAGAAACCTAGATCGGGAGTTCCACCACCGCAAGCCTCTGTAGCCACCAAAAACCAATAGGGACCCTGTTCCGGCACCCTACCGGAGGGGGAATCCATCACCAGTGGACATCTTCATCATCCCGGAGCTCTCCATGACGAGGAGGGAGTAGTTCACCCTCGGGGATGAGGGTATGTACCAGTAGCTATGTGTTTGATCTCTCTCTCTCTCTCTCTCTCTCTCTCTCTTGTGTTCTTGATGTGGCACGATCTTGATGTATCGCGAGCTTTGCTATTATAGTTGGATCTTATGACGTTTCTCCCCCTCTACTCTCTTGTAATGGATTGAGTTTTCCCTTTGAAGTTATCTTATCGGATTAAGTCTTTAAGGATTTGAGAACACTTGATGTATGTCTTGCATGTGCTTTTCTGTGGTGACAATGGGATATCACGTGATTCACTTGATAAACGTTTTGGTGATCAACTTTCGGGTTCTGTGACCTTGTGAAATTATGCATAGGGGTTGGCACACGTTTCGTCTTGACTCTCTGGTAGAAACTTTGGGGCACTCTATGAAGTACTTTGTGTTGGTTTGAATAGATGAATCTGAGATTGTGTGATGAATATCGTATCTAGGTGACATTAGGGTTTTGATTGATTTGTGTCTTAAGGTGTTATTTTACTACGAACTCTAGGGCTGTTTGTGACACTTATAGGAATAGCCCAATGGATTGATCGGAAAGAATAACTTTGAGGTGGTTTCGTACCCTACAATAATCTCTTCATTTGTTCTCTGCTATTAGTGACTTTGGAGTGACTCTTTGTTGCATGTTGAGGGATTGTTATATGATCCAATTATGTTATTATTGTTGAGAGAACTTGCACTAGTGAAAGTATGAACCCTATGCCTTGTTTCCAATCATTGCAATACCGTTTTCGCTCAGTTTTGTTACTTGTTACCTTACTGTTTATATATTTTCAGATTACAAAAATGTATATCTACCATCCCTATTGCACTTGTATCACCATGTCTTCGCCGAACTAGTGCACCTATACAATTTACTATTGTATTGGGTGTGTTGGGGACACAAGAGACTCTTTGCTATTTGGTTGCAGGGTTGCTTGAGAGAGACCATCTTCATCCTATGCCTCCCACAGATTGATAAACCTTAGGTCGTCCGATTGAGGGAAATTTGATATTTCCCTACAAACCTCTGCACTTGGAGGCCCAACAACGTCTACAAGAAGAAGGTTGTGTAGTAGACATCAAGCTCTTTTCTGGCGCCGTTGTCGGGGAGGTTAGTGCTTGAAGGTATATCTTTAGATCTTGCAATCAAATCTTTTTGTTTCTTATTTTATCACTAGTTTAGTCTATAAAAGAAAACTACAAAAAAATGGAATTGAGGGTGCCTCATATGCTTCATCTTTTTAATGGCTTTCATGAAAATAAGGATTCTGATAATTGTGCTCAAGTGTTAGAAGAAGAAGTCTATAAAATGTTTGGCACTAAATATTTGAATGATGAGCATGATTGCAATGTTGTTAGTGTGAATTCTTTGAATATCCATGCTGCTGATGATATGCAAAGCCACAAGCTTGGGGATGCTATGTTTGATGAATATGATATTTTGTGTCCCCCAAGTTTTGATGAGCAAATTTATTATGATGAAAGCATGCCTCCTATTTATGATTTATGATGATTATATTGATGAAAGTGGGTTTTTAAGAGTGTCAACTTTAGGAAGTAATGATCCCACTATTTTGGAGGGTGTTGAATCTTATGGTTATATTGATGAAAGTGGATTTGGAGAGGTCATGACTTTATTTAGTGATTAATCCTCTATTTCGGAAGAGGTTCCAATTGATTATGAGAACAAAGTTGCTATCTATGATGATTATTGTGATGACATGTATGCTATAAAGAATAATGATAACAATGGAACTTGTCATCTTGATTTTAATTTTCAATTGGATTATGCCTCATATGATAGTTATTTTGTTGAGTTTGCTCCCACTACTATTCTTGAAAAGAAATTTGCTTATGTGGAGAGTAATAAAAATTCTATGCTTGTAGATCATCAAAGTAATGCTTTATGTGATGGTTATATTGTTGAATTCATTCATGATGCTACTGAAAATTATTATGAGGGAGGAATATATGCTTGTATGAGTTGCAATAATATCAAGTTTCCTCTCCATGTGTTGAAAATCTTGAAGCTATGCTTGTTTTGCTTTCCTATGCAAGTTGATTCTTCTTCCCATAAGTTGTTTGCTCACAAAATCCCTATGCATAGGAAATGGGTTAGAGTTAAATGTGCTAGTCATATTCTTCATGATGCTCTCTTTGTGTTTCAATTCTTATCTTTTATGTGAGCATCATTGAAATCATCATGCCTAGCTAAAAGGCATTAAAGAAAAGCGCTTGTTGGGAGACAACCCAACATTTATACCTACTGTTTTGGTGTGTTAGCATGATTATGCTACTGTAGTAATCATTTTTATAGCTTTTGTTTCAATAAAGTGCCAAGTAGAACCTTTGGGAAGACTTGGGTGAAAGTTAATGCGATCTTGCTGTAAAAAACAGAAACTTTGCGCTCACGAGATTTGCTGTCATTTTTCTTACAGAAGAGTGCTTTTAAGTTGATTATTTTTGCAGAAGATTAATATAAAAATTCCTCACGTCCACCAATTTATTTCAGAATTTTTGGAATTACAGAAGTATTTGAGAGTTACACATTACTACAGACTGTTCTGTTTTTGACAGATTCTGTTTTCTATGTGTTGTTTGCTTATTTTGATGAATCTATGAGTAGTATCGGATGGTATGAACCATAGATAAGTTGAAATACAGTATATATAACACCAATATGAATTTATAATGAGTTCACAACAGTACCAAAACTGGTGATTTATTTTCTTATACTAACGGAGCTTACGAGTTTTCTGTTGAGTTTTGTGTTGTGAAGTTTTCAAGTTTTGGGTAAAGATTAGATGGACTATGGAATAAGGAGTGGCAAGAGCCTAAGATTGGGGATGCCCCGGAAGGCATCCCCTCTTTTGTCTTTGTTCATCGGTAACTTTACTTGGAGCTATATTTTTATTCACCACATGATATGTGTTTTGCTTGGAGCGTCATTTTGTTTTATTTTGTTTTGCTTTCTGTTTGAATAATATCCCAAGATCTGAAATTCTTAAACGTTAGAGTCTTCACATAGTTACATAACTAATCGACTACTCATTTATCTTCACTTTTATCTTTTGGAGTAGTTTGTCGTTTGCTCTAGTGCTTCACTTATATCTTTTTAGAGCACGACGATGGTTTTATTTTGAAGAAATAGATGAACTCTCATGCTTTACTTATATTATTTTGAGAGTCTTAAACAGCATGGTAATTTGCTTAGGTTATGAATTTAGTCCTAATATGATAGGCATCCAAGAGGGATATAATAAAAACTTTCATATATAGTGCATTGAATACTATGAGAAGTTTGATTCTTTATGATTGTTTCGAGATATGACGATGGTGATATTAGGGTCATGCTAGTGGTGTAATTGTGTATTTAAGAAATACTTGTGTTGAGGTTTGTGAGTCCTGTAGCATGCACGTATCGTAACCGTTGTGTAACAACTTTGGAGCATGAGGTATTCATTGATTGTCTTCCTTATGAGTGGTGGTCGGGGACGAGCGATGGTCTTTTCCTACCAATCTATCCCCCTAGGAGCATGTGCATAGTACTTTGTTCAATGACTAATAGATTTTTGCAATAAGTATGTGAGTTCTTTTTGACTAATGCTGAGTCCATGGATTATATGCACTCTCACCCTTCCACCATTGCTAGCCTCTCTTGTGCCACGCAACTTTCACCGATACCATACACCCACCATTTACCTTCCTCAAAACAGCCACCATACCTACCTATTGTGGCATTTCCATAGCCATTCCGGAATATATTGCCATGCAACTTTCCACCATTCCATTTAATATGACACGCTTCATCATTGTCATATTGCTTTGCATGATCATGTAGTTGACATTGTATTTGTGGCAAAGCCACCGTTCATAATTATTTCATACATGTCACTCTTGATTCATTGCACATTCTGGTACACCGCTGGAGGCATTCATATAGAGTCATATTTTGTTTCTAAATATCGAGTTGTAATTCTTGAGTTGTAAGTAAATAAAAGTGTGATGATCTTCATTATTAGACCATTGTCCCAGTGAGGAAAGGATGACGGGGACTATGATTCCCCCACAAGTCGGGATGAGACTCCGGACGGAAAAAATAAAAATATAAAAAGGCCAAAAAAGAGGAAAAAAACAAAGAAGCCAATCAAAAAATGAGAGAAAAATAGAGAAGTGGCAATGCTACTATCCCTTTACCACACTTGTGCTTCAAAGTATCACCAAGGCCTTCATGATAGAGAGTCTCCTATGTTGTCAGTTTCATATACTAGTAGGAATTTTTCATTATAGAACTTGGCTTGTATATTCCAACGATGGGCTTCCTCAAAATTCCCTAGGTCTTCATGAGCAAGCAAGTTGGATGCACACCCATTTAGTTTCTTTTTGAGCTTTCATACATTTATAACTCTAGTGCATCCATTGCATGGCAATCTCTACTCACTCACATTGATATCTATTGATGGGCATCTCCATAGCCCATTAATATGCCTAGTTGATGTGAGATCATCTTCCTTTTTTTGTCTTCTCCACAACCACCACTCTATTCCACCCATAGTGCTATGTCCATGGCTCACGCTCATGTATTGCGTGAAAGTTGAAAAAGTTTGAGAATAATAAAGTATGAAACAATTGGTTGGCTGAAACCGGGGTTGTGCATGATTTGAATATTTTGTGTGACGAAGATGGAGCATAGCCAAACTATATGATTTTGTAGGGATAAACTTTCTTTGGCCATGTTATTTTGAGAAGACATAATTGCTTTATCAGTATGCTTGAAGTATTATTATTTTTATGTCAATATTAAACTTTTGTTTTGAATCTTATGAATCTGAATATTCTTGCCACAATAAAGAAGGTTACATTGATAAATATGTCAGGTAGCATTCCACATCAAAAATTCGGTTTTTATCATTTACCTCCTCGAGGACGAGCAGGAATTAAGCTTGGGGATGCTTGATACGTCTCCAACATATCTATAATTTTTGATTGTTCCATGCTTTTATATTATCCATCTTGGATGTTTTACATGCATTTATATGCTATTTCATATGATTTTTGGGACTAACCTATTAACCTAGAGCGCAATGCTAGTTTCTGTTTTTTCCTTGTTTTTGGGTTTTACAGAAAAGGAATACCAAATGGAGTCCAATTGACATGCAAATTTTTTATGATTTTTTATGGAACAAAAGAAGCCCCCGAAGTAAAAGAGTTGGGCCAGAAGAGTCCCGAGCCATCCACGAGGGTGGAGGGCACACCCTACCCCCTGGGCGCGCCCCCCTATCTCGTGGATGACTCGGAGACCCCCCTTGATGTGAGACCGACGCCAAAAATTCCTATGAATATAGAAACCCCCGAAAAGAAACCTAGATCAGGAGTTCCGCCGCCGGAAGCCTCTATAGCCACCAAAAATCAATCGGGACCCTGTTCCGGCACCCTGCCGGAGGGGGAATCCATCACCGGTGGCCATCTTCATCATCCCGACGCTCTCCATGACGAGGAGGGAGTAGTTCACCCTCGGGGACGAGGGAATGTACCAGTCGCTATGTGTTTGATCTCTCTCTCTCTCATGTTCTTGATGTTCCACGATGTTGATGTATCGCGAGCTTTTCTATTATAGTTGGATCTTATGATATTTCTCCCCCTCTACTCTCTTGTAATGGATTGAGTTTTCCCTTTGAAGTTATCTTATCGAATTGAGTTTTAAGGATTTGAGAACACTTGACGTATGTCTTGCATGTGCTTATCTGTGGTGACAATGGGATATCACGTGATTCACTTGACGTATGTTTTGGTGATCAACTTGCGGGTTCTGTGACCTTGTGAACTTATGCATAGGGGCTGGCACATGTTTTCGTCTTGACTCTCCGGTAGAAACTTTGGGGCACTCTATGAAGTACTTTGTGTTGGTTTGAATAGATGAATCTGAGATTGTGTGATGCATATCGTATAATCATACCCACGGATACTTGAGGTGACATTGGAGTATCTAGGTGACATTAGGGTTTTGGTTTATTTGTGTCTTAAGGTGTTATTTAACTACGAACTCTAGGGTTGTTTGTGACGCTTATAGGAATAGTCCAATGGATTAATCGGAAAGAATAACTTTGAGGTGGTTTCGTACCCTACAATAATCTCTTCGTTTGTTCTCCGCTATTAGTGACTTTGGAGTGACTCTTTGTTGCATGTTGAGGGATTGTTATATGATCCAATTATGTTATTATTGTTGAGAGAACTTGCATTAGTGAAAGTATGAACCCTAGACCTTGTTTCCCAGCATTGCAATACCGTTTTCGCTCACTTTTGTTACTTGTTACCTTACTGTTTTTATATTTTCAGATTACAAAATCCTATATCTACCATCCAAATTGCACTTGTATCACCATCTCTTCGCCGAACTAGTGCACCTATACAATTTACTATTGTATTGGGTGTGTTGGGGACACAAGAGACTCTTTGCTATTTGGTTGGAGGGTTGATTGAGAGAGACCATCTTTATCCTACGCCTCCCATGGATAGATAAACCTTAGGTCATCCAGTTGAGGGAAATTTGATACTGTCCTACAAACCTCTGCACTTGGAGGCCCAACAACATCTACAAGTAGAAGGTTGTGTAGTAGACATCAATCGCCATTGGAACCGCTGGATGTCCTCTCTGTATGTGTTGTCATGGGTGTGCTTATTGTGTCGTGCATCGGCCCCAAACACTGGAAGCACAACTTATAAATTGGCGGATGGAGTACTAGTTACAGTGATGCATATAATTAAGCAAAGGGATCGCACATGTTTGTATTGACTTGAATGAGAATGCAATAGCACCATAAGAATTAAGGCCACGATGATGCGATCGCATTTGTGGTTATAGGAGGCAAGAAGAAAGATGCATCCATCAATGTACGACCTCCTCCTCCTCAACTCAATGCGCCGGGCCACTGACCGGCGGCTAAGGAGCGGCGACTTTTGTGGCGAGGCCAAGGTGCTTCTCAGCAAAGGCATCCAAGGTTTCCAGCCGGTTGAAGAAGGCCAGCGTCGTAGCATCCTCACTGTCCTTGTAGATACCTATGTACATGATTTGCTCGTACACGTGGAGATGTAGGTCGACGAATTCTTGCAGGGCGAGGCGCCTCGCGGCAAGTGCGACCTCCAGATGGACATTCTTCGTGGCGTCGGCGGGCAGTCACAGGGCCACCAGTGCTTGAAAGAGGTTCCGACCATGGAGGCCGATTAGGGTGGCAGGCAATGAGGAGCCCGGGCACGCGGGCTGGAGGAGTACGGCGATGTCGTCCATGAGCTTCTTGACGACGGTGAACTTGTTGGTGGTGGCAATGATCATCTGGTCGAACTGAGAGTCGTAGCTGGCATCGATGGCGGCCATCCATCAGCCGGTCGCCAACACTGTCTGGAGAAGATCCTCGGTGCCATGCCGCAGGACGGCGTTGTGGACCGTCTGGCATAGCCGCTGGCCACTCGCGCGCATCGCTGCTATGGGTATAGAGTGAGCACTTTTGCGCTTAGTGTAGGTGCTTCGGCAAATGCTTAGGTGCGTACAATGTGGTAGATGCATTGGAATGGAGGGGCGCCTTTATATGAGTGCAAACTGCGTTGCATTCACATCGTGCTGCCTCTTTTCCCGGTCCTCCTCCCATTACTCCCTCATGCACTCATGATGCTAATTGAAGGAGGGTGCATCATTGGCCGTTCAACATTTCGGGAACCGCTACCCTCTCCCCCGTATGCATTAAAGCCGTATCGGGAACTGCGCCGCCCGCTGTCAAATTGAATAGTATTGCGCTGCCCGCTGCACGTCCGACTGAATACGCCTCCTCGCCTATATCTATGCTTAATTTTGCAAAAATTAGATAATGCTAGTGATTTTTAGCTTCAAATTTTGACAAATCGCAGTGTTACAAGGTTGACAAATGGCAATGTTACTAGATCAACAAATGTCAATCTTTCCAGTTTAACAAATGGCAACGTACCCAATATGACAGATGCAAATCTTACCAAATTGTTTGTAAGTGGTTGCACACGGGTAATCCAAAAGAACCGTTTCCGTTGAAGAGATGCACAAATCCTACTCACACTTTGCATACGGTGTTCTATCTAAGATGTTTGCGATCAAGAGCCACTAAAAATCTATAACCATTAAAACCAAGACATGTTGCGTCACGTGAATGGTTAAAATTTGAATTATGCATATAAATGCATTGAAAACTCAATTAATGCATAAAAATGTTCAAACAACCCCGAAAAAACCCAAAAATTGACACAACACTCCTGTTGTTCTATGTTGACATGAGAAATTTTTTGAAAGCAATAAGAGGCAAAGGATATCATTTTGTCCCCAAAGGTGGGACGTTCCCTACCGAAACCATCATGCTTGTTGTGAGAAGCTCTAGTTTCTGAGAAGCATATACCCAAACCTGCCCCAAATGGGACAAAAATTTACCACGACATGTTGATGTCGCTCCATGATAGCATGCCAAGTTTCATGAATTTCAGACGAGTTTTGGATTTACTAGGCTTTAAAAACTAGGTATCTCAATGTTTGCGGCCGAGTGACGGTGGCAGGGTGTTTGACATTCATTCCCATTTCTTGCATAGGACCTAAGCATGCAACCAAGGACACAGATTTGAACTTTCAACCAATTTATATGCATTAGAGCATGTGCATGTAGTTCAAATTTGAATTATGCACATAAATGCATTGAAAAACTCAATTAATGCATAAAAATGTCCAAACGAACCCCCAAAAATCCCAAAAATTGACACAACACTCCTGTTGTTCTATGTTGACACGAGAAATTTTTTGAAAGCAATAAGAGGGAATGGCTATCGTTTCGTCCCCAAAGGTGGGGCGTTCCCTACCGAAACCATCAGGCTTGTTGTGAGAAGCTCTGGTTTGTGAGAAGCATATCCCCAAACCTGCCCCAAATGGGACAAAAAATTTACCACGACATGTTGATGCTGCTCCATGATAGCATGCCAAGTTTCATGAATTTTAGACGAGTTTTGGATTTACTAGAATTTAAAAACAAGGTATCTCAATGTTTGCGGCCGAGTGACGGTGGCAGGGTGTTTGACATTTATTCCCATTTCTTACATGGGACCTAAGCATGCAACCAAGGACACATATTTGAATTTTCAACCAATTTATATGCATTAGAGCATGTGCATGTAGTTAAAATTTGAATTATGCACATAAATGCATTGAAAGACTCAATTAATGCATAAAAATTTCCAAACGAACCCCAAAAAATCCCAAAAATTGACACAACACTCCTGTTATTCTATGTTGACACGAGATTTTTTTAAAAGCAATAAGAGGCAATGGATATCGTTTCGTCCCCAAAGGTGGGACGTTCCCTACCAAAACCATGAGGCTTGTTGTGAGAAGCTCTGGTTTGTGACAAGCATATCCCCAAACCTGCCCCATATGGGACAAAAATTTACCACGGCATGTTGATGCCGCTCCATGGTAGCATGCCAAGTTTTGGATTTACTAGAATTTAAAAACCAGGTATCTCAATGTTTGCGGCCGAGTGACGCTTGTTCTCATTCTAAGTCTGACAGTAAGTATAGGGGATACGAATGAGGAGGCAAGGTCCTAGCGACGGTGATATTGTACGCAAGTGTTTACGAGTTCAGGCCCCTCTCGGAGGAGGTAAAATCCCTATGTCTCGGTGCCCTGAGGCGGTTGACTAGATTATGAGAGTGTGTGTGTGTTACAGGGGGTGCGAACCCATATGCCAGAGGTGGGGGGGGCTTATATAGAGTGCTCCAGGACCCCAGCCATCCTCCGTTACAAGGAGTTCAATGTACATAAAGATGGGGCCTTACTGCTAATGCCAGCTATAAAGTGCTATTAATGATCTTAAAGACTACGGAGTGAATGCCTGACCGTTGTTGTTCAGGTCGACTCCTGGTCTTCGATAGGTCGAGTGATTTCTTGTATGGTCGAGTGGTTGACTAGTTGTGTGACACCAGGAAGGAGGGGTACCCGAGTGACTGATTCTTCGAGTGGATTGCACTCGACATGTTCGTTGGGCACTCCTTGTTGTCTCTTGAGCTTCTTTGCTTCTAGGGTAGTGACCTTGGGTAGGGTGTATAGGTCAGGCCTATGACCCTACCCTAGGTCTATATCATCATCATTAGCCCCCGAATAGATGAAGGTCCGAGTGAAAAGAAGTTGAAGTTAGTCTTGTTTCGCCTATTGAGCTTCACAGGTATCTATGTTGAACTAGAAGCCCGTGTTGGAACTTCAGCTTCGTTTCAGTCGCCTTGATCAATTCAGAAGTTGTCGAGTGGATTTATACCGTCACTCGTTGAGTGTTATTTTTGACGCGAAACCTTTGGCACGATCGGTTACGGCCTCTGTTGGAAAAGGCAGTGCCAAGGGGGCGCTTAGGCACACCTAGGTGCTAGGAAATGGCCAAATGCCTTGCCTTGGGCATAAATGGAGGTCTAGGTAGGGCAAGCAAGGAATTGCCCACCCAAGCAAGAAATCGTGCCACGTACTACACTCATATGCCAAACGGTTATATTCCAATGGCAATAGATGGTAATTAACTTATTTATATGCCCCAAACTAATATCAACACCCATATAATAATCACAAATACACTATGAGTAAAAACTATATTACCGCCTAGGCTGCTACTACGTCTTGAGCTTGCGTTGGTTTTCCTTGAAGAGGAAAGGGTGATGCAGCAATAGTAGCGTAAGTATTTCCCTCAGTTTTTGAGAACCAAGGTATCAATCCAGTAGGAGGCTCCTCAAAAGTCACACGCACCTACACAAACAAACAAAGAACTCGCAACCAACGCAATAAAGGGGTTGTCAATCCCTTCACGGCCACTTGTGAAAGTGAGATCTGATACAGATAGTATGATAAGATAAATATATTTTTGGTATTTTACAATATAGATTGGAAAAGTAAAGATGCAAATAAAAGTAGATTGAAAGCTTATATGATAAAAGATAGACCCGGGGGCCATAGGTTTCACTAGTGGCTTCTCTTAGGAGAGTATAAATATTACGATGGGTGAACAAATTACTGTCGAGCAATTGATACAAAAGCGAATAATTATGAGATTATCTAGGCATGATCATGTATATAGGCATCACGTCCATGACAAGTAGACTGACTCCTGCCTGCATCTACTACTATTACTCCACACATCGACCGCTATCCAGCATGCATCTAGAGTATAAATTCATAAGAATAGAGTAACGCATTAAGAAAGATGACATGATGTAGAGGGATAAACTCATGCAATATGATATAAACCCCATCTTTTTATCCTCGATGGCAACAGTACAATACGTGCCTTGCAACCCCTATTGTCACTGGGTAAGGACACCGCAAGATTGAATCCAAAGCTAAGCACTTCTCCCATGGCAAGAAAGATCAATCTAGTAGGCCAAACCAAACTGATAATTCGAAGAGACTTGCAAAGATAACTCAATCATACATAAAAGAATTCAGAGGAGATTCAAATATTTCTCATACATAAACTTGATCATAAACCCACAATTCATCGGATCTCGACAAACACACCGCAAAAAGAGTTACATTGAATAGATCTCCACAAGAGAGGGGGAGAACATGGTATTGAGATCCAAAAAGAGAGAAGAAGCCAGCTAGCTAATAACTATGGACCCGAAGGTGTGTGGTAAACTACTCACAACTCATCGAAGGG
This sequence comes from Triticum dicoccoides, assembly GCF_002162155.2. NCBI lineage: Eukaryota > Viridiplantae > Streptophyta > Magnoliopsida > Poales > Poaceae > Triticum > Triticum dicoccoides. Next base: position 431,659,326 of record NC_041383.1, read on the forward strand.
GCTATGGTGTTGATGTAGAAGCCCTCCATGGTCGATTCCCCCTCCGGCGGAGCGCCGACGAAGGCTCCAAGATGGGATCTCGCGGATACAGAAGGTTACGGTGGTGGAAATTGTTTTTCGTTGGCTCCCTGGATGTTTTCGGGGTACTGGGTATATATAGGAGGAAAAAGTAGGTCGATTGCCGCCCGAGGGGCCCACGAGATAGGGGGGCACGCCCTGTAGGGGTGGGCACGCCCTCCAGCCTCGTGGCCACCTCGATCGCTTCTTGACTTGCACTCCAAGTCCTCTGGATCACGTTCGTTCCAAAAATCACGCTCCCGAAGGTTTAATTCCGTTTGGACTCCGTTTGATATTCCTTTTCTTCGAAATACTGAAATAGGCAAAAAAATAGCAATACGGGCTGGGCCTCCGGTTAGTAGGTTAGTCCCAAAAATGATATAAATGTGTAAAATAAAGCCCATAAACATCCAAAAGGGATAATATAATAGCATGGAACAATCAAAAATTATAGATACGTTGGAGACGTATCAGCTGCGCCTAGGGCGCTTAGGCACCGCCTAGGCACTAGGAGAAGGCCAACCACCTCGCTTCCGCCTACCACTTTTTCCATCCTTGGTTACACCGTATCCCGGATTTCACAGGATTCGAAATTTTGGGGAAGCGCGCGAGGCGGAGCATGTTGTGGTAAGCGGGACAGATAGACAGGAGCGCCTCGATCTCCACGCCACCTTTTTCGCCATGTACATAGCGCGCGACTATTGCGGGATTTTGCAGGATCACCCGGGCCCACGCGTCAGCCACTTGGAAGTGGATTCTTAAAAGGCGACGGGGCCGAGGCGCCTACACTGTGTGCGTCCATTCTCCTTCTTTCTTCCCTGCTTCTCCACCGCATCCGTCTCCTCCGCTCTCGACACCGCCGCTCCACCACCATGGTGCAGGACAAGACGGCAGCGCTGGAACGCGCGAAGAAGGCGACGGGGGCGGCGAAAGGCAAGAAGACGAATCGGGGGTTGTCATCGCGGTCGGCGCTGCCGCCGGGTTGGATCCAGGGCGATTGGATCCGATCCTCGCTCTGGCCGGAAGATTTGGAGTAGCTGGCTGAGTCCGGACTGATCGCCGATGGGGCTGCGTGGTTGCCGGAGGGGGAGACGGAACCACAGCCGCGACCGGGTGAGGGCGTTCTGCTCGCCACCCATGTCGACCGCGGTTTCTCCCTTCCCCCGCACCCTTTTTTCTGGGTTTTTTTGAAATTTTTCGGAGCCCACCTCCGTCACTTCTCTCGCAACACCATCACATACCATGTTGCGTTTGTGTCCATGTGTAAAAATTTCTTGGGTTGTCGACTGCACTAGGGTCTTTTCAAGCACATCTTCACAATCCGCTCTCAGTCGGTGAAGAAAGTGAATACGAGTGACGAGAGAACACACGTTATCCAAATGTGTGGGGGTTTGGGTATCCAGAAGAGGAAAAGGAGTTCTTTCCCTTCCATGACACTTCCTGAGTCGGTCAGGGGCTGGCAGTCGACCTGGTTCTACTGCCAGGACATTGCGACTCTAGGCCAGTCGACTGGACTTCCCCCTTTTACTTTAGGTCGTGCCCAGATCCCTTCCTCGCTGAAAGTGACCACTGCAGAGAGGGTGGAAACAAACATGCTGGTCGAGAGAGTGGTCCAATTGATCAATCAGGGTGTCACCGGTATGGATTTGTTGGAGGTGTTTCTCAGTCGATGCATCCAGCCGCTACAGGCTCGCGATCACTTGATGTGGATGTACTCTGGAGCCAATGACACCGCTCGGGTTCATCCAGAGGAAGTATCGGCCAAGACAGTGACTATGTGGCTGAAGGGTATCACAGGAAACAAGGACAACCCCAGGGGCGCCAGGAGAGTCGACCTATTCAGCGACAGCAACCAGCCAGATAAGGTTTGATCTCTGCCACCGACTGTATTTTGATACGTTTTGCAACTGTCTTCGAATCCGACTGACGTTTACTTGGCTTCTTGTCTTGTAGGTTTACACTGAGATGTTCTCGATGCCCAATGGTGAACAAGCTCTGGAACAAGACCAGGAGGGAGAGGATAGCACGGAGGAAAGTGGTGACTGGCAATCTCCAGAAGACGAGGACGAGGAGGAAAGTGATGAGTCGGACGACGACGAGATAGTCGAATCACCACCTCGTACGGAACATTGATCCAAGCTACTCCATGATCCAGCAGGTGGGCGTGGCAAGACCGTGGCTCCAAGCACTCAAGCACAGAAGCACACTCGGACTTTGACTCCAGAGCCGACGGAGAAGGTCGCCAAGCAGCCCAAGGTCGTCCCCTCAAAGGCTCGGAAGACTTTGCCCAAGATCAAGATGGGTGTTCCTGTTGCCTTTGGGTGAGTGTTCTTTCTTTCTGTGTTCTCTTCCACCGACTGTTACTTCTATTCTGACCGAATGGATTGTAAAATTTTCCAGCCCAGCCTCCGCCGCGACTGACACGAACATTGACAAGGCCCCAGGTGACGAGGAAATCGATGACGCGGCCACCTCCAAAGCTAGTAAGTTCCACTCGACTTGAATTTATTCTGCCAATTGAATTGTTGGCCGATCAAATTTCTGAGGTTTCTTTTTGTTGCAGCTCCACGGGACGTTGTCATGCTTCCGGATGATGAAGAAGTGCCTCTGTGGGAGAGGAGGAGGAGGGGCAAGGCATCAAGCGTGAAAGCGCCCGAGGGTCAGGTCCCTCAGTCGACACTGGTGCTTGAGATAGTGGTCGAGCGATCCGGAGATCCGGCTCGGACCAATGTTACTTTCGCCAATCCGCTGTCGACTGATCATCCATCGGGGTCGACTGCTCAGACCTCTGCCGCTCCAGTACAAATCCATCCATCTGACCCTGTGGCTGCTTCGACTGCATTGCGATCCTCGCTCTTCACTGCGTACCAGACTCCAGATGACTCACTGAGTGCCGCCAGGGAGGCTCTTCTCCAGGTAAATCTCGTGATGGAGCAGATGAAGGTGGTGCATGAGGCCAGTCAGGTGGCTTATAATGCCAACACCGCTCTGCAAACCAATGTCAAGGTTAGTTGATTCCTGACTGGTCTCTTGAATAATGATAATTGCCACTGTTGCTTCGCTGCCCATATGGTGCTCTTAGATGAGCGTTTTGGAACCTATTATGTGCATCTATCATGGGTCTGTGTTTCACATCCAATCACCCACTGGGGTGTTTCTGTCTTAGATATGTGTAGTTCTTCCACTTGAGTCGACTTGGTTGAGTCAAGTGTTTTTCCAAACCAGTGGGGGCACGCAGAGTGCACCCACTGGATGTAGTCCCCGAGGCCGCGGTCGACTGTTGATAGTCGGCTGGGGTCTGAGAATCTCCTTTTTTTACTCATGCTGGGCAGACCATGCCGAGTGTAAAACTGAACCAGTGGGGGCACGCTAAGTGCACCCACTAGGTGTAGCCCCCGAGACTACTGTTGAATGTTTGATTCAGCGGTAGTCTTAGAGAAACTTTCACTGAGACTGACTTTTGCTTCTGTCGACTGACATATCTTATTTGCTGAATGCAGAGGTCTTGTGATCTTGGGGCTCAACTTTCTGAACTGAACAAGAAGCAAATCAGCCTCAACCTTGACCTGGAACTGGCCAAGAAGAACCTCAAGACTGCTCAGGACGAAGTAGCTATCATGGGAGGTAACCAACCATCGACTTTCCACCTTGTGACTCGCTCTTCCCCATGTTTTTTTTCTTTAGTCTGTTTGAACCGAGTGATTTCACTCGAACAAATGTGCATAGTGAAAACTGTCAACTTCAAGCTCGTATGAAGAATGTTATTTCTTTAGAGAAAATGAAGCAGGCTCTGGAGAAGAAGGATTAGGATCGTGCTGCGGCCCAGAAGGAGGCGCGAGAGAAAACAACGCTTGCAGACAAGAAGCTGGCTTCAGTCAGCAAGTTAGAAGAGGAGAACTCTAAGCTGAAGACCACCGTCTCTGAGGCCAATCGGGAGATCGACCAACTGAAGAAATACAAGGACAGCTTGGCCGACGAAGTTGGAAACCTCAACGCCAAGAAGGGCGAGCTAGAATCTTATTTGGGATAACTTGCTGCGAAGCTGGTCTTGAAGCTTGAAGGTATTCTTGTTTGACTGATTTGTTGCCGTCGACTGACATGTCTTGTCAAACTGTGGACTCATTGTTTTTTTTTTGACAGCGCAGAACTTTTTCAAGACATTGAAGTAGAGACCGGGCGGGTCAAGACGGGTCTCAACCCCATAAATTGTCCTGTCAAAGATGATGTTGCAATGAATGTGCTGCGGTTGGAATCACACATGGACATCGATGTTGCTTATCTTGCCTGACTGAAGGCGGCGATGACTCGGGTTGATGCTAAACTATGGCCTCAGGCGGAACTCTCACAGGATCTCGAGTCTCTGATGGGTCGACTGAATCAAATACCTGACAGAGTGCAAGAATGGAAGAAATCATTTGCTCGTTGCGGCGCTGATGTCGCTCTATCACTGGTCCGGGTATACTGCAAGGATGTCAGAGAAGACAAGCTGGCGGAACTCAAGGTTGCGAACACCAAAAGCACAGTTTCCAGTCCTTCATGGACACTTTCCTTGATGCCGCCACTCGCATCGCAGACAGCATTGACCTTGACAGTTTCTGCGATCCAGCAAGTCCTTCTCCTGACGAGTGATCAAAACATTATGCCCCACCTTTATTTGCCTCAGAATGCCGAGTGATTATGTAACCGTTAAACTCTTTCAGGCTTGATGCCTGAGTACTTCTACCTGCTGCGGTCCCGAACTTTTGCGGGATTTATCTGAACTTGAATTTCTTCGAATATCATGGATTTTGTTCTGGTTTTGAACTGTTTCTGACTGTCTTTCAATCTTGAGTGAACTTGATCTTTTCACCTTTTGTCGAGTGAAGTGTACATTGTACTTGTGGCGTAGCTCAGACGTGGTGTTTAGCCGACACCTCATCGTCCTTGCAGATCGGGATGGTACATTGTATTTGTGACGTAGCTCAAACGCGGTGTTCAATCGACACCTCGTCATCCTTACGGATAGGGATGGAGCGTACGTTGTATTTGTGGCATAGCTCAGACATGGTGTTCAATCGACACCTTGTCGTTGAGGGAGTCCAGGATTAGGGGGTATCCGGACAGCCGGACTATATACTTTGGCCGGACTGTTGGACCATGAAGACACAAGACTCAAGACTTCATCCCGTGTCAGGATGGGTCTCTCCTTTGCGTGGAAGACAAGCTTGGCGATCCGGATATTATATTTCCTTCTTTGTAACCGATTCCATGTAAACCCTAGCCCTCTCCGGTGTCTATATAAACCTGAGGGTTTAGTCCTTAGAGACAGAATCATAATCATCATACGCTAGCTTCTAGGGTTTAGCCTCTACGATCTCGTGGTAGATCAACTCTTGTAACACTCATATCATCAATATCAATCAAGAAGGAAGTAGGGTTTTACTTCCATCAAGAGGGCCCGAACCTGGGTAAACATCGTGTCCCTTGCCTCCTGTTACCATTACACTAAGACGCACAGATCGGGACCCCCTACCCGAGATCCGCCAGTTTTGACACCGACATTGGTGCTTTCATTGAGAGTTCCTCTATGTCGTCGCTGCAAGGCTTAATGGCCCCTTCAATCCTCAACAACAACATGGTCCAGGGTGAGACTCGGACAGATATTCATGTTTGGCGGCTTCGCACTGCGGGCCAATTCGCTTGGCCATCTGGAGCAGATTGACAACTACGCCCCTGGTCGTTAAGTCAGGTTCGGAAACTTGAACTACACGGCCGATATCCGCGGAAACTTGATCTTCAACGGATTTGGGCCTGCGCCCGGAGCGCCGGACAGTCACGATGAGCACGGCTTAGACCTGCTGTCGGACAATGCCCGTGGTATCGCCACTGCAGGAACCCCGGACCTAAATCCGGAGCAGATTGCGTCGCCCGAGGATGGGTGGATGGACCCCGCCCCAGAGGCCGCACACTCATCGGCGATAGAGCCGACACAGGCCTCACCCCCAAGGAAGCCTGTGACACCGGACCCCCGGACTCATAGTCGGCTATAGGTTCCAGTCCGTGCACTCCCGAGCCCGCCGAATCTGGTTGGGTTCCATGAATGGAGTTCACCGCTGCGGATATCTTCCAGTACTCGCCCTTTGGCGACATACTGAACTCATTAAAGTCTCTCTCTTTGTCAGGAGACTCTTGGCCAAACTATGTCCGGCTCAAGGGGGAAGAAGGTGACGAAGAAATCCGTTGCCCACCCACCATCCACTTCATAGCCACTGTCGACGATGTATCGGACATGCTTGACTTCGACTCCGATGATACCAACGGTATGGACATCGGTGTAGGAGACGATTCAGAACCAACGGGGCGCTGGATTGCCACCCCGACACATGATATTTACATGGTGGATACGCCCAAAGAAGATGACGGCGACAAACCAGAGGATAAAACCCCCGGACAAAAGCCAAAACGACAGCACAGACGCCGCTCCAAGTCCAGCAACAGTAAAAATAGCGATAATAGCACTAGAAAAATCGACACCCCAGTCAACTCTGAAGGCAACAACGACCATATGGACCCAGCAATGGAGCAGGATGAGCCAGGTCACGCCGAACACAGCTCGGAGCAGACACCCGATCATAATGATCTAGAGGGACGAATTCATCAAACTGCCCTGGGACAAGAGCATAGTCCAGATGACGATGCATTCATCATCCCGGAAACACGCTTGGAACAAGATAACCTCATATACTACTATTACTCCACACATCGACCGACTCCTGCCTGCATCTAGAGTATTAAGTTCATAAGAACAGAGTAACGCATTAAGCAAGATGACATGATGTAGAGGGATAAACACATGCAATATGATATAAACCCCATCTTGTTATCCTCGATGGCAACAATACAATACGTGTCTTGCAACCTTTTCTGTCACTAGGTAAGAACACCGCAAGATTGAACCCAAAGCTAAGCACTTCTCCCATGGCAAGAAAGATCAATCTAGTAGGCCAAACCAAACTGATAATTCGAAGAGACTTGCAAAGATAACTCAATCATACATAAAAGAATTCAGAGAAGATTCAAATATTATTCACAGATAAACTTGATCATAAACCCACAATTCATCGGATCTCGACAAACACACCGCAAAAAGAGTTTACATCGAATAGATCTCCACAAGAGAGGGGGAGAACATTGTATTGAGATCCAAAAAGAGAGAAGAAGCCATCAAGCTAATAACTATGGACCCGTAGGTTTGTGGTAAACTACTCACAACTCATCGGAGGGGCAAGGATGTTGATGTAGAAGCCCTCCGTGGTTGTTTCCCCCTCCGGCAGAGTGCGAGCGAAGGCTCCAAGATGAGATCTCGCAGATACAGAAGGTTATGGCGGTGGAAATTGTGTTTCGTGGTGCCCCTGGATGTTTTCAGGGTACGTAGGTATATATAGGAAGAAGAAGTACGTCAGTTGCCGCCCAAGGGGCCCACGAGATAGGGGGCGCGCCATACAGGGGGGGCTATCTCGTGGGGCCCTCGGGAGCTTCTTGACTTGCACTCCAAGCTCTCCGGATCAGATTTGTTCCAAAAATCATGCTCCCGAAGGTTTCATTCCGTTTGGACTCTATTTGATATTCCTTTTCTTCGAAATACTGAAATAGGCAAAAAAACAGCAATATGGGCTGGGCCTCCGGTTAGTAGGTTAGTGCCAAAAATGATATAAATGTGTAAAATAAAGCCCATAATCATCCAAAAGGGGCAATATAATTGCATGGAACAATAAAAAATTATAGATACGTTGGAGACGTATCAAGCATCCCCAAGCTTAATTCCGGCTCGTCCTCGAGTAGGTAAATGATAAAAAAGAAATTTTTGAAGTGGAATGCTACCTAGCATATTTCTCAATGTAATTTTCTTTATTGTGGCATGAATGTTCAGACCCAAATGAATACAAAATAAAAGTTTATATTGCATAAGAAATAGTAATACTTCAAGCATACTAATCAAAGTAATCATGTCTTCTCAAAATAACATGGCTAAAGAAAGTTATCCCTACAAAATCATATAGTCTGGCTATGCTCTATCTTCATCACACAAAGTATTTAATCATGCACAACCCCGATGACAAGCCAAGCAATTGTTTCATACTTTAATAATCTCAAACATTTTCAACTTTCACGCAATACATGAGCGTGAGCCATGGACATCACACTATATGTGGAACAGAATAGTGGTTGTGGAGAAGACAAAAAGGAGAAGATAGTCTCACATCAACTAGGCGTATCAACGGGCTATGGAGATGCCCACTAATAAATATCAATGTGAGTGAGTAGGGATTGCCATGCAACGGATGCACTAGAGCTATAAATATATGAAAGCTCAATAAAAGAAACTAAGTGGGGTGCATCCAACTTGCTTGCTCACGAAGACCTAGGGCACTTTGAGGAAGCCCATCATTGGAATATACAAGCCAAGTTCTATAATGAAAAATTCCCACTAGTATATGAAAGTGACAACATACGAGACTCTCTATCATGAAGATCATGGTGCTATTTTGAAGCACAAGTGTGGAAAAAGAGATAGTAGCATTGTCCCTTCTCTCTTTTTCTCTCATTTTATTTTTTTCTTTTTTTCTTTGGCCTTCTTTTTTTTGGCCTTTCTTTTTTTGTCTTTTCTTTCTCTTTCTTTTTTTCTTTTTTTTGTAAAGTCCGAAGTCTCATCCCGACTTGTGGGGGAATCATAGTCTTCATCATCCTTTCCTCACTAGGACAATGCTCTAATAATGAAGATCATCACACTTTTATGGATTTACAACTCAAAGCTAGAACAAGATATGACTCTATATGAATGCTTCCGGCGGTGTACCGGGATATGCAATGAATCAAGAGCGACATGTATGAAACTTATGAAAGTGGCCTTGCCACAAATACAATGTCAACTACATGATCATGCAAAAAGCAATATGACAAAAGTAATGCGTGTCATATGAACAGAATGGTGGAAAGTTGCATGGCAATATATCTCGGAATGGTTATGGAAATGCCATAATAGGTAGGTATGGTGGCTGTTTTGAGGAAGGTAAATGGTGGGTGTATGGTACCGGCAAAAATTGCATGATACAAGAGAGGCTAGCAATAGTGGAAGGGTGAAAGAGTGTGTATAATCCATGGACTCAACATTAATCAAAAGAACTCATATACTTGTTGCAAAAATTTAGAAGTCATCAAAAACCAAAGTACTACGCGCATGCTCCTAGGGGGATAGATTGGTAGGAAAAGACCATCGCTAGTCCCTGACCGCCACTCATAAGGAAGACAATCAATAAATAAAATTATGCTCCAACTTCATCACAAAGCGGTTCACCATACGTGCATGCTACGGGAATCACAAACTTCAACACAAGCATTCTTTAAATTCATGATCACCCAACTAGCATGACTTTAATATCACTACCTCCATATCTCAAAACAATTATCAAGCATCAAATTGATCATAGCATCCAATGCACTTTCTATGATAGTTTTTATTATACCCAACTTGGATGCTCATCATTGTAGGACTAACTTTATGATCATAGCAAATACCATGCTGTTCTAAAAGACCCTCAAAATGATATAAGTGAAGCATGAGAGACTAGTAATTTCTTCAAAATTAAGACACGACCGTGCTCTAAAAGATGTAAGTGAAGCACTAGAGCAAAACTATCAAGCTCAAAAGATATAAGTGAAGCACATAGAGTATTCTAGCAAATTCTAATCAAATAGGCTTCTCCCAAAAGGTGTGTACAGCAAGGATGATTGTGGTAAACTAAAAAGCAAAGACTAATATAATACACGATGCTCCAAGCAAAACACATATCATGTAGCGAATAAAAATATAGCTCCAAGTAAAGTTATCAATGAACGAAGACGAAAGAGGGGATGCCTTCCCGGGGCATCCACAAGCTTAGGCTTTTGGATATCCTTGAATATCTTGGGGTGCCGTAAGCATCCCCAAGATTAGGCTCTTGCCACTCCTTATTCCATAGTCCATAAAAGCTTTACCCAAAACTTGAAAACTTCACAACACAAAACTCAACAGGAAATCTTATAAGCTCCGTTAGTGAAACAAAACAAAATCACCACATAAGGTACTGCAATGAGCTCATTCTTTATTTAATTTGGTGTTAAACCTACTGTATTCCAACTTCTTTATGGTTTATAAACTAATTTACTAGCCATAGATGCATTGAAATAAGCAAACAACACACGAAAAACAGAATCTGTCAAAAACAGAACAGTCTGTAGCAATCTGTAACTAACGCAAACTTGTGGAACTCTAAAAATCCTACCAAAATAGGAAGTCCTGGAAAATTTTTCTATTGAACAGCAGCTAAAGAAATCAACGCAAAAGCACGTTCCTGTGATTTAACAAAATTATATTCGTGCGCGCAAAGTTTCTGTTTTTCAGCATAATCAAATCAACTATCATCGTAGGTTACCCTATAGGTTCTACTTGGCAAAACACTAATTAAATATAAAAACACATCTATCCAGAAGGTAGATGCAAGATTTATTACTAAACAGGAGCAAAAACAAAAAACATAAAGAAAATTGGGTTGCCTCCCAACTAGCGCTATCACCCCTAGCTAGGCATAAAAAGCAAAGATAGATCTAACGAGTGACATCTTTGGCACTAAATTCATAAGTAGCACGCATGATAGATTCATAAGGTAATTTGACTTTCTTTCTTGGAAAGTGCTCCATGCCTTTCTTTAAAGGAAATTGGAATCTAATGTTCCCTTCCTTCATATCAATAATCGCACCAATCGTTCTAAGGAAAGGTCTACCAAGAATAATAGGGCAAGAAAGATTGCAATCTATATCAAGAACGATAAAATCTATGGGCACCAAATTTCTATTTGCAACAATAAGAACATCATTGATCCTTCCCATAGGCTTTTTAATGGTGGAATCCGCATGGTGCAAATTTAAAGAGCAATCATCAAGATCATGGAAACCTAGAATATCACATAAAGTTTTCGGAATCGTGGAAACACTAGCACCCAAATCAAACAAAGCAAAACACTCATAATCTTTAATTCTAATCTTTATAGTAGGTTCCCACTCATCATTAAGTTTTCTAGGTATAGAAACTTCCAAATTAAGTTTTTCATCATAAGATTGCATCAAGGCATCAACAATATGTTTGGTAAAAGCTTTATTTTGACCATAAGCATGAGGAGAATTAACAACAGATTGCAACAAGGAAATACAACCTTTTAAAGAGAAATTATCATAATCAAATTCCTTGAAATCCGAGATAGTAGGCTCAATATTACTAGAAGTTGAAGATTCTCCAATCTCACTTTTACCAAATTTAGCATCAAGATCTAAAGACTCCGAATTTTTGGGACGCCTTCTAGGCAAAGTTGATTCATCATCACTCCCATAATCATTAAAATTCATATTGCAAAACATAGATCTAATCGTAGACGCATCAATAACTTTAAGATCCTCATCATTATTTTCATGGAAACTAGAAGAACATGCTTTTATAAAGCTTTGTTTTTTAGCACGCAATCTAGCGGTTCTTTCCTTGCACTCTTCAATGGAAATTCTCATTATTTTGAGAGACTCATTGATATCATGCTTAGGAGAAGAAGATCCAAGTTTAAGAGAATTAACATCAAGGGAAAGTCTATCAACGTTCCTAGCCAAATCATCAACTTTAAGCAATTTTTCTTCAAGCAAAGCATTACAATTCTTTTGAGAAATCATAAATTCTTTCACACTATTCTCAAAATCAGAGGGCATCTTATTAAAATTACCATAAGAATTATTGTAGGAATTTCCATAATTATTAGAGGGATTACTAGGGAACGGTCTAGCATTAAAATTTCCTCTATAAGCATTGTTTCCAAAACTATTCCTACCAACAAAATTCACATCCATAGATTAATTATTATTCTCAATCAAGGAAGAAAAAGGCATATCATTGGGATCAAGAGGGGTATTTTTAGTAGCAAACATCTTCATGAGTTCATCCATCTTTCCACTCAAAACATTAATTTCTTCTATAGCATGCACTTTTTTACTAGAAGATCTTTTGGTGTGCCATTGAGAATAATTAGCCATAATATTATCAAGCAATTTTGTAGCATCTACTAACGTGATTTCCATAAACGTGCCTCCCGCGGCCGAATCTAAGAGATTTCTAGAAGTAAAGTTCAAACCGGCATAAAAATTTTGTATGATCATCCATAAATTCAAACCATGAGTAGGGCAATTGCAAAGCATCAATTTCATTATTTCCCAAGATTGGGCAACATGCTCATGATCAAGTTGTTTAAAATTCATAATATCGTTCCTAAGAGTGATGATCTTAGCAGGAGGAAAATACTTAGAGATAAAAGCATCTTTGCACTTGTTCCAAGAATCAATACTATTTTTAGGCAAAGACGAAAACCACACTTTAGCACGATCTCTAAGTGAAAACAGAAATAACTTCAATTTGACAATATTGTTATCTGTATCTTTCTTCTTTTGCATATCACACAAATTAACAGAATTGTTTAGATGAGTAGCGGCATCTTCACTAGGAAGGCCGGCGAATTGATCTTTCATAATAAGATTCAGCAAAGCGGTATTGATTTCACAAGACTCAACATCATTAAGAGGAGCAATCGGAGTACTAAGGAAATCATTATTATTGGTATTCGAGAAGTCACACAATTTGGTATTATCTTGCGCCATGGCAACAAGTAATCCAACACATAAGCGAATAGAAAAATGGCAAGCGAAAAGAGAGGAGGAGATTGGGAAAGAGAGGGCGAATAAAACGGCAAGGGTGAAGTGGGGGAGAGGAAAATGAGAGGCAAATGGCAAATAATGTAAATGCGAGGGAGATGGGTTTGTGATGGGTACTTGGTATGTCTTGACTTGAGCGAAGACCTCCCCGGCAACAGCGCCAAAAATCCTTCTTGCTACGTCTTGAGCTTGCGTTGGTTTTCCTCGAAGAGGAGAGGGTGATGCAGCAAAGTGTAGCGTAATTATTTCCCTCAGTTTTGAGAAACAAGGTATCAATCCAGTAGGAGGCTCCTCAAAAGTCCCACGCACCTACACAAACAAACTGAGAACTCGCAACCAACGCAATAAAGGGGTTGTCAATCCCTTCACGGCCACTTGCGAAAGTGAGATCTAATAAAGATAGTATGATAAGATAAATATATTTTTGGTATTTTATAATATTGATGCAAAAAGTAAAGATGCAAATAAAGGTAGATTGAAAGCAAATATGATAAGAGATAGACCCGGGGGCCATAGGTTTCACTGACGGCTTCTCTCAAGATAACATGAATATTATGGTGGGTGAACAAATTACTATCGAGCAATTGATAGAAAAGTGCATAGTAATGAGATTATCTAGGCATGATCATGTATATAGGCATCACGTCCATAACAAGTAGACCGACTCCTGCCTGCATCTACTACTATTACTCCACACATCGACCGACTCCTGCCTGCATCTAGAGTATTAAGTTCATAAGAACAGAGTAACGCATTAAGCAAGATGACATGATGTAGAGGGATAAACACATGCAATATGATATAAACCCCATCTTTTTATCCTCGATGGCAACAATACAACACGTGTCTTGCAACCCTTTCTGTCACTGGGTAAGAACACCGCAAAATTGAACCCAAAGCTAAGCACTTCTCCCATGGCAAGAAAGATCAATCTAGTAGGCCAAACCAAACTGGTAATTTGAAGAGACTTGCAAAGATAACTCAATCATACATAAAAGAATACAGAGAAGATTCAAATATTATTCATAGATAAACTTGATCATAAACCCACAATTCATTGGATCTCGACAAACACACCGCAAAAAGAGTTTACATCGAATAGATCTCCACAAGAGAGGGGGAGAACATTGTATTGAGATCCAAAAAGAGAGAAGAAGCCATCTAGCTAATAACTATGGACCCGTAGGTCTGTGGTAAACTACTCACAACTCATCGGAGGGGCAAGGATATTGATGTAGAAGCCCTCCATGGTTATTCCCCCTCTGGCAGAGTGCCGGCGAAGGCTCCAAGATGAGATCTCGCGGATACAGAAGGTTACGGTGGTGGAAATTGTGTCTGGTGTGGCCCCTGGATGTTTTCGGGGTACGTAGGTACATATAGGAAGAAGAAGTACATCGGTGGCCGCCCGAGGGGCCCACGAGACAGGGGGCGCCCTAAAGGGGGGGGCGCGACCCCCTATCTCGTGGGGCTCTCGGGAGCTTCTTGACTTGCAGTCCAAGCTCTCCGGATCAGATTTGTTCCAAAAATCACGCTCCTGAAGGTTTCATTCCGTCTGGACTTCGTTTGATATTCCTTTTCTTCGAAATACTGAAATAGGCAAAAAACAGCAATATGGGCTGGGCCTCCGGTTAGTAGGTTAGTCCCAAAAATGATATAAATGTGTAAAATAAAGCCCATAATCATCCAAAAGGGGTAATATAATAGCATGGAACAATAAAAACTTATAGATACGTTGGAGACGTATCAACGACCTCCACGCCATCAAACACCTTCCCCTCAAGTTGAAGGGACCAGCTCGACACTGGTTGAAAAGCCTCCCCAAAAATTCAATTGGAAGTTGGGAGGAACTCGAGGATGCTTTCAGGGCCAATTTTCAAGGGACCTATGTCCGGCCTCCGTATGCGGACGATTTAAGTCACATAATTCAACAGCCCGGAGAGTCCGCCTGCAAGCTTTGGAACAGACTCCTCACTAAGAAGAATCAAATCATCGATTGTCCAGATGCCGAAGCCCTAGCGGCCTTCAAGCACAGCATCCAGGACGAGTGGCTCGCCAGACACCTCGGCCAGGAAAAACCGAGGACAATGGCAGCCTTAACAAACCCTATGGCCCGTTTTTGCGTAGGCGAAGAAAGCTGGTTGGCCCGTAAAAGCACTAGCTACCCAAGTACATCCGAAATCAGGGATGGCAACGGGAGGCCACGGTGCAACAAAAACAAACGTCAAAACAAGGAAGAAAGTCCGGACAATACAACGGCAAACGCCGGATTCAGGGGCTCTCGACCCGGTCCACAAAAGAAGCCACTTAAAGGCGGCAAAGAAGGACCGTCCGGCCTGAAGAAAGTCCTGGACAGACTATGCCAAATGCATGGCACCCCTGAAAAGCCTGCGAACCACACTCACAGAGAATGCTGGGTCTTTAAGCAGGCTGGCAAATTAAATGCCAAACACAAGGGAAGGGAAACACCAAGTGAAGACGAGGACGAGCCTCGCCAGCCGAACACTAGGGTACAGAAAAAATTCCCACCAGAAGTAAAAACAGTAAACATGATCCAAGCGACCCACATATTCACGAGAAGGCACGAATGTGCACTCAAAGACGCATACGCTATAGAGCCCGTCGTACCCAAACTTAACCACTGGTCGGCTTACCCGATCACTTTTGATCACAGGGACTACCCGACTAGTATTCAACACGAAGGATCAGCTGCCTTGGTGGTCGACCCAATAGTCGATGAATACCATCTTACTCACGTCCTCATGGACGGCGGTAGTAGTATTAATCTAATATACAAGGACACTATCCGCAGGATGGGGATAGACCCATCCAGAATCAACCACAGTAACACCACCTTTGAAGGGGTCATACCAGGCGTTGAAGCAAACTGCAGGGGCTCCCACGTATTGGAGGTAACATTCAGTTCCCCAGGCAACTCCAGAAGCAAAGAACTACTCTTCACCATCGCCCCCCTCCAAAGCGGCTATCATGCATTGCTGGGGAGAATGGCCTTCGGCCGCTTCAACACAGTACCGCACTACGCCTACCTTAAACTCAAGATGCCCGGTCCACGTGGCATCATCACCGTTAACGGAAACACAGAGCATTCCTTACGCACGGAAGAGTACGCGACGGCTCCAGCCGCCAGACTCTAAGCGGCCGCTGATACCTGAAAACATAACTGCTCGTTAAGACCACGGACACGGTTAGACGAGTCTGGTAGCCTAGATAAACCTTATCTAGGCGTCACACATGTAATACCATAGAGGACACCAGGGGCTATAGATAATTAATAAAGCCCACTTTTTGTCCAGACCTTATTAACAGGCCACTGTTTTACGCTTTTACTATCCATTAGTGATAGCCAACTTTTCGCACGCTTACGTCATACTCTTCTACATGAGTTTTTCTTTTTACAGACACCATTCGTGCGACACCCTCCTAGAACACGGCACAATGGAGACAAAGGCGCAGACGTGCAGCAAGGCCCCGCTCAAAGGTTTCTCTTTAGATTAAGCCCCTGTGTAAACCTTCTTTATTGTCTCTTGTTGCTTACACATCCCACGGGTACTACACCCACAGGGGATACTGCCGTTATTGGTATTTTGCCACGATACACTAATGCACGTACCTGGAAATACAGGGTTCATAATGAAGGGTGTTACTCCGCCTAGTATATGTTACAAAGTCCGAATACATTCGGAGTGTTCGGCGTCATGAGTTTGGCCTTATATGCATCAGCTCCGAATCATGTCTTTGGTCAAATGTTGGGGTTGCCCGGCTCCTGGGTTTGTCGCCTTACGTTCCGTTCTTATCAGCTAAGGCAGCCAAAGGAGAACTACCGCGATTGTGCACCGGTTATTCCGGATGAGCACCTTAGTAGAGAAAGCCGAAAACTGACTGTCATGATACAGCGAGAGACTGTTCAACCACTCGAAGACTTACCGGAATCTTTAGGATTCCTTCGCATTAACGAAGGACCGCTTCCCGGTCATGTTCACACGCGCCCGTATCCGGATGCACGCGAAGGTACCAGGGGCTACATAGTAGCCCCACCGTCAAATTCCTATGGTTAAGTGAAAATGTTACAGATATATAGTCCGGTTGCCTAGTTCGACATGCGATCACCTCCTTAATGGACCAAGATGTTGGATCAAGTGTGATTACGCATATATTTCTCGAACACCCCCGCATTGTATGCGTGGGGGCTGAAGCCAATGACTGCTAACTTTCAGATTACACATATACATAAAAACGGCCGCACAGGAGGCACAATAATACTTTCGGGCAAAAAGTATAAATATAGCCTCATAATCAAAATAACATTGTTTTTACAATGAAACGATTTGTCACTCGAACATGACATTCTTCGAGCACTGCGCCTCTATTTAGCGAGCACCTGCCGCTACCTGCTCCAAGATGTGCTCGGCCGGACCCTGGCCCCCCGCCGGATTCTGGGTCGCAACGATGGTGGCCTCCATATCTGTCCAGTATGCCTTAACATGGGCAAGAGCCATCCAGGCACCCTCTATGCACGCCGACCTCTTCATGGCATCGATCCACGATACGGCACCAAGGAATTGTTGCACTAAACCAAAATAAATGTCCGGCTTCGGCCCCTTCGGCCATAGATGGTCTAGTATAGACCGCATTGCAAGACCGGACAGCCTGTGGAGCTCGGCCATAGCAGCCATCTTCTCACTCAAAGGCAATTTGCGCGTTGGAGCGCTGAACTGTGATGTCTACTACACAACCTTCTTCTTGTAGACGTTGTTGGGCCTACAAGTGCGCAGGTTTGTAGGACAGTTGCAAATTTCCCTCAAGTGGATGACCTAAGATTTATCAATCCGTAGGAGGCGTAGGATGAAGATGGTCTCTCTCAAACAACCCTGCAACCAAATAACAAAAAGTCTCTTGTATCCCCAACACACCCAATACAATGGTAAATTGTATAGGTGCACTAGTTCGGCAAAGAGATGGTGATACAAGTGCAAAATAGATAGTAGATATAGGTTTTTGTAATCTGAAATAATCAAAGCAGCAAGGTAACTAATGATAAAAGTGAGCATAAACGGTATTGCAATGATAGGAAACAAGGCCTAGGGTTCATACTTTCACTAGTGCAAGTTCTCTCAACAATAATAACATAGATAGATAATATAACAAGCCCTCAACATGCAACAAAGAGTCATCCAAAGCCACTAATAGCAGAGAACAAACATAGAGATTATGGTAGGGTACGAAACCACCTCAAAGTTATTCTTTCGGATCAATCTATAAAAGAATGCGTACTAGAATAACACCTTAAGACACAAATCAACCAAAACCCTAATGTCACCTAGATACTCCATTGTCACCTCAAGTATCCGTGGGCATGATTATACGATATGCATCACACAATCTCAGATTCATCCAACCAACACAAAGTACTTCAAAGACTGCCCCAAAGTTTCTATCGGAGAGTCAAGAACATGTGCCAACCCCTATGCATAGGTTCCCAATGTCACGAAACCCGCAAGTTGATCACCAAAACATACATCAAGTGGCACATGATATCCCATTGTCACCATAGATAATCACGGCAAGACATACATCAAGTGTTCTCATAAAAGACTCAATCCGATAAGATAACTTCAAAGGGGAAACTCAATTCATCACAAGAGAGTAGAGGGGGAGAAACATCATAAGATCCAACTACAATAGCAAAGCTCGGGATACATCAAGATCGTGCCATCGAGGAACACGGAGAGAACACGAGAGAGAGAGAGAGAGAGAGAGAGAGAGAGATCAAACACATAGCTACTGGTACATACTCTCAGCCCCGAGGGTGAACTACTCCCTCCTCGTCATGGATAGCGTTGGGATGATGAAGATGGCCACCGGTGATGGGATCCCCCTCCGGCAGGGTGCTGGAACAGGGTCCCGATTGGTTTTTGGTGGCTACATAGGCTTGCGGCAGCGGAGCTCCCGATCTATCTTCTGTTCTGGAACTTTTAGGGTACGTAGGTATATATGGGTGCAAGGGGTACGTCGGTGGACCTCCGCGGTGCTCACGAGGCAGGGGGCACGCCTAGGGGGTGGGCGCGCCCCCCACCCTCGTGGGCCGCCCGGGACTCCCCTGACGTGCACTCCAAGTCTATCAGGTTGCTTTCCTTCCAAAAATAACTTCTCCAGTTGATTTCGTTCCGTTTTGACTCCGTCTGATATTCCTTTTCCTCGAAGCACTGAAATAGGCATAAAACAGCAAATCTGGGCTGGGCCTCCGGTTAATAGGTTAGTCCCAAAAATAATATAAAAGTGGATAATAAAGCCCAATATTGCCTAAAACAATAGATAAAGTAGCATGGAGCAATCAAAAATTATAGATACGTTGGAGACGTATCAAGCATCCCCAAGCTTAATTCCTGCTCGTCCTCGAGTAGGTAAATGATAAAAAAGAATTTTTGATGCGGAGTGATACTTTGGCATAATTTCAATGTAAATCTTCTTAATTGTGATATGAATATTCAGATTCAAAATATTCAAGACAAAAGTTCATATTGACACAAAAATAATAATACTTCAAGCATACTAATCAAAGCAATCATGTCTTCTCAAAATAACATGGCAAAAGAAAGTTCATCCCTACAAAATCATATAGTTAGGCTATGCTTCATTTTCGTCACACAAAGATGTTCCCAACTTCTATACCCCCGATGACAAGCCCAGCAATTGTTTCATACTTAAATAATCTCAAACTCTTTCAACCTTCACGCAATACATGAGCGTGAGCCATGGATATAGCACTATGGGTGGAATAGAATGTGATGATGGGGATTGTGTGGAGAAGACAAAAAAGGAGAAAGTCTCACATTGACGAGGCTAATCAACGGGCTATGGAGATGCCCATCAATAGATATCGATGTGAGTGAGTAGGGATTGCCATGCAACGGATGCACTAGAGCTATGAATGCTCAACAAAAGAAAACTAGTGGGTGTGCATCCAACTCGCTTGCTCATGAAGACCTAGGGCATTTGAGGAAGCCCATCGTAGGAATATACAAGCCAAGTTCTATAATGAAAAATTCCCAGTAGTATAAAAAGACAACTTATGAGACTCACTACACGAAGAACAAGGTGCTACTTTGAAGCACAAGTGTGGAAAAAGAGATAGTAGCATTGCCCTTTTTTTTCTTTTTTTTGGCCTTTATTTTTTTTATTTGGGCAATTCTCTAATAATGATGATCATCACACTTCTATTGTTTACAACACAAGGATTACAACTCGAAACTTAGAACAAGATATGACTCTATATGAATGCCTTCGGCGGTGTACCGGGATGGTGCAATGAATCAAGAGTGACATGTATGGAAAATAATGCATGGTGGCTTTGCCACAAATATGATGTCAACTACAAGATCATGCAATGGCAATATGACAAAAGTAATGTATGTCATGATGATGATGATGGAAGTTGCATGGCAATATATCTCGGAATGGCTATGGAAATGCCATGATAGGTAGGTTGGTGGCTGTTTTGAGGAAGATATAAGGAGGTTTATGTGTGATAGAGCGTATCGTATCACGGGGTTTGGATGCACTTGCGAAGTTTGCACCAACTCTCAAGGTGAGAATGGGCAATGCACGGTACCGAAGAGGCTAGCAAAGGCGGAAAGGTGAGAGTGCGTATAATCCATGGACTCAACATTAGTCAAAAGAACTCATATACTTATTGCAAAAATTTAGAAGCCATCAAAAATCAAGTACTAAGCACATGCTCTTAGGGGGATAGATTGGTAGAAAAGACCATCGCTCGTCCCCGACTGCCACTCATAAGGATGCACAAGCCAGGTACACTTCATGTTTCAAATTTGTTACACAACTTTAACCATACATGCATGCTACGGGACTTGCAAACTTCAACACAAGCATTCTTTGAATTCATAATTACTCAACTAGAACTACTTTGATATTATCACCTCCATATCTCAAAACAATTATCAAGCATCAAACTTATCTTAGTATTCAACACACTCATAAGAAAGTTTCACATATCTTGAATACCATGTTTATTAACATTAAGCAAATTACCATGCTACTCCCTCCGTCCCAAAATAACTATCTCGAGTTTAGTACAATTTTGTACTAAAGTTAGTACAAAGTTGAGACACTTATTTTGGAACGGAGGGAGTATTTAAGACTCTCAAAATAATATAAGTTAAGCATTAGAGCAAATGATAGACTACTCCGAAAGATATAAGTGAAGATCAATGAGTAACTAAATAATTATGTAACTATGCGAAGACTCTCTCTCATTTAATAATTTCAGATCTTAATACTTTATTCAAACAGCAAGCAAAGCTAAAGAAAACTACATTGCAAGGATAGCACAACTCATGTGAAGAAGCAAAAACTTAGGCTCAACCGATACTAACCGATAGTTGTTGAAGAAGAAAGGTGAGATGCCTACCGGGGCATCCCCAAGCTTAGATGCTTGAGACTTCTTGAAATATTATCTTGGGGTGCCTTGGGCATCCCCTAGCTTGAACTTTTGTATCTCCTTAATTCCTCTCATATCATGGTTTCTCTTTTTATCAAAAGCTTCATTCACAACAAACTCAACAAGAACTCGTGAGATAGGTTAGTATAAACCAATGCAAAACCTTATCATTTTTTACTGTAACAAATCACTAAAATTATTATTCAACATTGAATACTAAATGCCTCTGCATATTTATTACTCCTATCCTCAAATAGAATCATTAAACAAGCAAACATATGCAAACAATGAAACCATAACAGCAATCTGCCAAAACAGTATAGTCTGTGAAGAATGCAAGAGTATCAATACTTACCTAACTCCAAAAATTATGAAATAAAATTCCCACTGTAATAAATTTATCAGAGCTCATTATGAAAAAAGATTCAACATTATACCACTCTCCGACTTTTCTAGGGAATTTTTGCAACAGCGGTAAACTTTCTGTTTTGCAAACAGCAACATGTTTACTAGCAAAATAAGCATGGCAAAGGCTATCCTTGACTTTTTTATTGAAACTAAAGATGAAAAACATTATTCTAAATAACAGCAAGAAAATACCAACAAGATCAAATGACGCTCCAAGAAAAACACATATCATGTGGTGAATAAAAATATAGCTCCAAGTAAAGTTACCGATGAACGAAAACGAAAGAGGGGATGCCTTCCGGGGCATCCCCAAGCTTAGGCTTTTGGCTATTCTTCAATATTATCTTGGGGTGCCTTGGGCATCCCCAAGCTTAGGCTCTTTCCACTCCTTATTCCATAGTCCATCAAATCTTTACCCAAAACTTGAAAACTTCACAACACAAAACTCAACAGAAAACTCGTAAGCTCTGTTAGTATAAGAAAATAAAACCACCACTTAGCTACTGTAATGAACTCATTCATTATTTATATCGGTGTAATATCTACTGTATTCCAACTTTTCTATGGATCACACCACTTAATACTAGCCATAGATTCATCAAAACAATAAACAACACATAGAAAACAGAATATGTCAAAAACAGAACAGTCTGTAGTAATCTGTATCAAACGTATACTTATGGAACTCCAAAAATCCTACCAAATTCGTAAGTACTACGAAATTCGTGTACCAATCCAGAGCAAAAAGAATTAGATCAGAAGCATGTTTCTGTTAATTAACAAAACTAATTTACTGGGTGCAAAAGTTTCTGATTTTCAGCAGGATCAACACAACTATCACCGTAAGCCATCCTAAAGGTCTTACTTGGCACTTTATTGAAACAAAAAATATAAAACATGATTACTTGAGTAGCATAATCATGTGAACACACAAAAACAGTAAGGATAAATATTGGGTTGTCTCCCAACAAGCGCTTTTCTTTAATGCCTTTCTAGCTAGGCATGATGATGACAATGATGCTCACATAAAAGATAAGAATTGAAATATAACGGGAGCATCATGAAGCATATGACTAGCACTTTTAAGTCTAACCCACTTCCTATGCTTAGGGATTTTGTGAGCAAACAACTTATGGGAACAATAATCAACTTGCATAGGAAGGTAAAACAAGCATAACTTCAAGATTTTAAGCACATAGAGAGGAAACTTGACATTGTTGCAATTCCTACAAGCATATATTCCTCCCTCATAATAATTTTTAGTAGCATCATGAATGAATTCAACATTATAACCAGCACCTAAATCATTCTTTTCATGATCTACGAGCATAGAAAATTTACTACTCTCAACATAAGCAAACTTCTTCTTTATGGCATACGTATCATCACAATAATCATCATAGATAGGAGGCATGATTTCATCATAGTAAATTTGCTCATCATAGCTTGGGGGACAAAAAATATCATCTTCATAAAACATAGCTTCCCCAAGATTGTGGCTTTGCATATCATTAGCATCATGGATATTCAAGGAATTCATACTAACAACATTGCAATCATGCTCATCATTCACATATTTTATGCCAAGAATTCTATGTAATTCTTCTTCTAGCACTTGAGCACAATTTTCCTTTCCATCATTCTCACGAAAGATATTAAAAAGATGAAGCATATGAGACAAACTCAATTCCATTTTTTTGTAGTTTTCTTTTATAAACTAAACTAGTGATAAAACAAGAAACAAAAAGATTTGATTGCAAGATCTAAAGATATACCTTCAAGCACTCACCTCCCCGGCAACGGCGCCAGAAAAGAGCTTAGTTAACAAGGTGTGAGTGAGTGCCCTTTACCTTTGCTTCCCCGACAACGGCGCCAGAAAAGAGCTTGATGTCTACTACACAACCTTCTTCTTGTAGACGTTGTTGGGCCTGCAAGTGCACAGGTTTGTAGGACAGTAGCAAATTTCCCTCAAGTGGATGACCTAAGGTTTATCAATCCGTAGGAGGAGTAGGATGAAGATGGTCTCTCTCAAACAACCCTGCAACCAAATAACAAAAAGTCTCTTGTGTCCCAAACACACCCAATACAATGGTAAATTGTATAGGTGCACTAGTTCAGCAAAGAGATGGTGATAGAAGTGCAAAATAGATAGTAAATATAGGTTTTTGTAATCTGAAATAATAAAAACAGCAAGGTAACTAATGATAAAAGTGAGTGTAAGAGGTATTGCAATGATAGGAAACAAGGCCTAGGGTTCATACTTTCACTAGTGCAAGTTCTCTCAACAATAATAACATAGATAGATAATATAACAAGCCCTCAACGTGCAACAAAGAGTCACTCCAAAGCCACTAGTAGCGGAGAACAAACGTAGAGATTATGGTAGGGTACGAAACCATCTCAAAGTTATTCTTCCGGATCAATCTATAAAAGAGTTCGTACTAGAATAACACCTTAAGACACAAATCAACCAAAACCCTAATGTCACCTAAATACTCCATTGTCACCTCAAGTATCCGTGGGCATGATTATACGATATGCATCACACAATCTCAGATTCATCCAACCAACACAAAGTACTTCAAAGAGTGCCCCAAAGTTTCTATCGGAGAGTCAAGAACGTGTGCCAACCCCTATGAATAGGTTCCCAATGTCACGAAACCTGCAAGTTGATCACCAAAACATACATCAAGTGGCACATGATATCCCATTGTCACCACAGATAATCACGGCAAGACATATCAAGTGTTCTCATAAAAGACTCAATCCGATAAGATAACTTCAAAGGGGAAACTCAATTCATCACAAGAGAGTAGAGGGGGAGAAACATCATAAGATCCAACTACAATAGCAAAGCTCGGGATACATCAAGATCGTGCCATCGAGGAACACGAGAGAGAACACGAGAGAGAGAGAGAGATCAAACACATAGCTACTGGCACATACCCTCAGCCCCGAGGGTGAACTACTCCCTCCTCGTCATGGATAGCGTCGGGATGATGAAGATGGCCACTGGTGATTGGATCCCCCTCCGGCAGGGTGCCGGAACAGGGTCCCGATTGGTTTTTGGTGGCTAAAGAGGCTTGCAGCGGAGGAACTCCCGATCTATCTTCTGTTCTAGAAGTTTTAGGGTATGTAGGTATATATGGGTGCAAGGGGTACGTCAGTGGACTTTCGGGGTGCTCACGAGGCAGGGGGGCGCGCCCAGGGGGTGGGCGCGTGCCCCACCCTCGTGGGAAGCTCGGGACTCCCCAGACGTGCACTCCAAGTCTATCAGGTTGCTTTCCTTCCGAAAATAACTTCTCCAGTTGATTTCGTTCCGTTTTGACTCCCTCTGATATTCCTTTTCCTCGAAACACTGAAATAGGCATAAAACAACAAATCTGGGCTGGGCCTCCGGTTAATAGGTTAGTCCCAAAATCAATATAAAAGTGGATAATAAAGCCCTATATTGCCTAAAAATAGATAAAGTAGCATGGAGCAATCAAAAATTATAGATACGTTGGAGACGTATCAAACTGCGACCAGAACAGCTTTTCCACTTCATCATCTTTCTGATCCTCAAATAACTTGGCTGCATCAGTCGTACTCTTCGAGAAATCCGCATAGGCGTCTGCAGGACTCCAGCGTCGATCCAGAGGAGCGTACTTTGGATCTAAAAACTTCATCTGCAACAAATAGGGGTTTCCAGGCGCGGTTTCTCCGGCCTGTCGAAGCTCCTCCCGCGCATCCCTAAGGTCAGAACGCGTCTCCTTGGCCGCATCAAGAGCCTTCTTCAGGTCAGCCTTATTTGCATGATTTTATTTTTTAAGAAGCTCATAACGGTTGGCGGCGTCTTTTAGCTCCACAGCCATTTCGGCTATTCTCTCTTCGCTTCGGCGATGAGCAGCCTGTTCGGCTCTCAACTCTTTGGCTGCCTTTAGGGCAGCCGCATTGCTATCCCGGGCCTGTTCCTTGGCTAGGGCAAGTTCCGCCCTCAGGGCCTCTATGGCAGCAGCACCGTCTGCAGTCCAAGCATATCGCATTAATATTATGCTCCCCTCAAATTTTTCCTATAAATAATAATAATAATAATAATACAGGATTGCAGAGCACATACCTTGTGACTCGTTAAGCCGCTCGTTCACCAATGTGATATCGGCATCAATAACCCCAATTTGCCTCCTTAGTTCGGCAACTTCAACGGACCGGTCGCCTGCCGGATCCTTGGACAGCTGCGCATAAATACAGCGCAATCGTTACTTAACAATGTGATCCTCCGTTTGCCGCCGAGGGTTGGAAACCAGAGTCTTAGGGGCTACTATCCATATGGAGCACACCTAGCACGTGCGTCACAGCCAAAAATTATGTATTTCTCATTACATACCTCAAAGCCTCTGAGCGGGCTCGTAAAGGCTTCATTCAACCCGCTTGTGGCGGAGGAAATCTTCTCGAGCACCGAGCTCATTAATGAACGGTGCTCCTCTGAGAGAGCAGCTCGCTCCAGAAGGCCGGTCAGTGTGTCCAGCCGGACACCGGACTGTGCCGGACCTTTCTCATCACCCCCCGTGGGAGCCGAACGCTCCGAGCTCAGGGCGGCTGAAGGATTAGCTTCTGGATTCGACAGATCTGAACTCCTCCATGATGACACCTCGGGGTCGACCGCCTCATGAAGCGGAGAGGTTGGTGGGGTCTCACTCTCCATCATCTCCGGAAGGAGATCCCCCGAAGACGAACTCTGTCGAGAAGAGCTGTTAGCCGGACTACAAAGAATGGATCCTGATTATTGTTCTTGTAGAAAAGCAGTACCTTCATATTTATGATTAACTTACATCTCGGCCGAGGACTGGCCCGTTGGCGGGCATGACGCGGTGAGGCCGCCCTTCGGGGCAGGGCCCCCGGTGAAGCTTTCTTCCCCTGTTTGGGCACCTCCGTCTCCAAGTCTTCGGAGGCGGCCCTCTTCTTCCCGCGAGGGGAGGAGGCCTTAGAGCCCCCTTCCCGGCTATCCTCCTTTGGGGAGGTAACAATTCCCCCGATTTGGATGCGCGGTGTGTGAAGTTCTGCTTCCCTGCTCTTCCCTTCGTCTTTCCCTGAGGGCATTTTGCTTAGCACACGACCAAGCATCTTGGCTATGGTGGGATTTGGCAATCCTTCGGGAAGTGGCGCCGGACACCTGATTCTCTCCGCCTTGTTGAGCCATTACTGGCCACGGAGCATTTTCAGAATAATGACTATGACAAAAATAGACGAAGTGTTCGTTTTGTGGGTTACTTACATGGGTATCTGGGCGATTGCAGCTCAGGCCCGCATCTTCGGTGGTATCCAGACACTTTACTTGTGGTCCGAAGAATAATTTACACATCCCTTCAAGCAACAGGCCGAAGAAGTGAAGAATAGTCCGCGGACCTTCCGAATTGAACTCCCACATCCGGAGAGGCCGGCATTTGCACAGCAACATCCGTCGGATTAGCATTACCTGAATTATGCTAACAAGGCTAATGTCCCTCTCAAGAAGCTCCCGAATACGGCTCTGTAGTATTGGCACATCACTAGCAGATCCCCAATACCGTCCTACATTGGTCCATGACTCCAGTTGAGAAGGAGGGCCCGGACGGAAGTCGGGGGCAGCCACCCACTTTGTGCCTCTGGGAGCCGTGACGTAAAACCACCTCCGCTGCCATAGATCGGACACCTCTGGGAAGGAGCCCTCTGTCCATGGAGCATCGGCATTCCTGCTTATAATAGCACCTCCGCACTCTGCGTGTCGCCCCTCAATCATCTTCGGCTTCACGTTGAAGGTCTTGAGCCACAAGCCGAAGTGAGGAGTGACGTGGAGAAAAGCTTCGCACACAATGATGAACGACAAGATATGGAGGATAGCGTCTGGAGCTAGATCGTGAAAATCTAACCCATAATAGAACATGATCCCTCTCACAAAGGGATCAAGGGTGAAGCCCAAGCCGCGGAGGAACTAAGAAACAAATACAATGCTCTCATTGGGCTCGGGAGTAGGGATGAACTGCCCTGGAGAAGGAAGCCTGTGCTGGATGTCGGTAGTCAGATATCCGACACCCCTAAGCTTCGCAATGTCCTCCTCTGTGACCGAGGAGGCCACCCACCGACCTTGAGAGTTGGATCCGGACATAGTGGAGGATCCGGGTGCTAGAGCTTGGGTTTCGGGTGTTAGAAATCAAGATGCGAAAAGGCACAAGGGTGGTGGAAAAGAGGGATAGGCCTTGGCCCCTTTATAAAGGGAGTGAATATCAAGCAACCTCAGCATGACCGCTTGGGACTTATCTAAAAACACGAAGTCATACCAACAGTCATCATGGGGATGCGCACGCCCGTATTGATGGAAGATCCCGCGATAAGGCGAACACGATCTCTACTTTGGCAAGATGTGCCAATAAAACCGCCTCGCAATGCATATCGAGGTAGGCCAAGTAAAACCGATTCGTGTGGGGCCGGGCCACGATGCTAGAGCACAATGCACAAAAGCTGCCAGTAGATTAGATTTATGAAGGGCTATGCTCTCTACAACGGTATGTGAAGATCATCTTGCAGATCCGGACGCGGTTTAGGTGTTCAATAATTACTTTGGAGTATTCAGAGGTGGAACCCGCCTTGCAATGCCGAAGACAAACTGCACAGCGGACTCATCGTCATTGAAGCCTGGTTCAGGGGCTACTGAGGGAGTCCTGGATTAGGGGGTATCCGGACAGCCAGACTATATACTTTGGCCGGAGTGTTGGACCATGAAGATACAAGACTCAAGACTTCGTCCCGTGTCATGATGGGACTCTCCTTTGCGTGGAAGACAAGCTTGGCGATCCGGATATTATATTTCCTTCTTTGTAACTGACTCCATGTAAACCCTAGCCCTTTCCGGTGTCTATATAAACCTCCTTAGAGACAGAATCATAATCATCATAGGCTAGCTTCTAGGGTTTAGCCTCTACGATCTCGTGCTAGATCAACTCTTGTAACACTCATATCATTAATATAAATCAAGCAGGAAGTAGGGTTTTACCTCCATCAAGAGGGCCCAAACCTAGGTAAACATTGTGTCCCTTGCCTCCTGTTACCATTAGCCTAAGACGCACAGATCGGGACCCCCTACCCGAGATCCGCCGGTTTTGACACTGACAGTCGTCCTTGCAGACAGGGATGGAGCGCATGTTGTATTCGTGGCATAGCTCAGAGGATATTTATCACCTAGGCGAGTATGGAGTCGTAGCTAAGTCCCCGAGTGGGAGGATTACTCTCGACTCAGAATGTTTTTAACTTAGGTGATTACGGGGTCGCAGCTAAGCCGCTGAGTGGGAGGATTGCCCTCCACTCGGAATGTTTTTAACTTAGGCGAGTACGGGGTCACAGCTAAGCCTCCGAGTGGGAGGATTTCTCTCCACTTGGAATGTTTTTTACTTAGGCGATTACGGGGTCGCAGCTAAGCCCCCGAGTGGGAGGATTGCTCTCCACTCGGAATGTTTTTAACTTAGGTGATTACGGGGTCGCAACTAAGCCCCCGAGTGGGAGGATTT
>NC_041383.1:431688816-431746282 GCF_002162155.2 Triticum dicoccoides
TCTTTAACTTAGGCGATTACGGGGTCACAGCTAACCCCCCGAGTGGGAGGATTGCTCTCCACTCAGAATGTTTTTAACTCAGGCGATTTCAGGGTCGCAGCTAAGCCTCCGAGTGGGAGGATTGATCTCCACTCAGAATGTTTTTAACTTAGGCGATTACAGGGTCGTAGCTAAGACCCCGAGTGGGAGGATTGCTCTCCACTCGAAATGTTTTTAACTTAGGTGATTATGGGGTCACAGCTAAGCCCCCGAGTGGGAGGATTGCTCTCCACTCAGAGTGTTTTTAACTTAGGAGAATCAGGTTTGCGGCTAAGCCACCCACTGGGGGATTTGGACACAAGTGATTACGAGGAACTAGTCATTAAGATATTGTAAAAATCTTGTCTTTGGAAAACAAAATAAAGTGCTTTTATTACAACTCGTCGGGTCAAGTGATTTTAGGTATAGAAAGGATGAAGCAGCTCTGCGTTCCATGCGCGTGGCTCGT
Organism: Triticum dicoccoides; assembly: GCF_002162155.2. NCBI lineage: Eukaryota > Viridiplantae > Streptophyta > Magnoliopsida > Poales > Poaceae > Triticum > Triticum dicoccoides. Next base: position 431,689,304 of record NC_041383.1, read on the forward strand.
CCATCTTCTTGGCTACGTTGTAAATGTGGTACGCTCCATTGTAAAGCACCTTGGTGATGATAAAGGGACCTTCCCAGGCCGGAACGAGTTTGTGAGGTTGTTTCTGAACCACTCGGAGCACAAGGTCTCCTTCCTGAAATGCTCGACCTCTGACGTTGTGAGCGTGGAATCGACGCAGATCTTGCTAATAGATGGTCGACCGAACCAAAGCCATCTCACGCTCTTCCTCCAGGAGATCGACTACGTCTTCGCGTGCTTACTCTGCTGCGGCTTTTGAGAACAGTTCCACTTGGGGAGCATTGTGCAGCAAGTCACTCGGAAGCACAACCTCAGCGCCGTACACCAGGAAGAAAGGGGTTCGATCAGTCGAATGGTTGGGTGTCGTTCCCAGTCCCCATAGGGCTGACGGCAATTCAGTCACCCAAGCTCCAGCAGCATTCTTAAGGTCACGCATCAGTCGAGGCTTTAACCCTTGAAGGATCAAACCATTCACCCTTTATGCCTGTCCATTCGACTATGGGTGTGCGACGGACGCATAGTTAACCCGAGTGCCTTGGGTTGCGCAGAACGCCTTGAACTCATCGGAATCAAAGTTGGAGCCGTTATCTGTGATAATTCTGTGAGGGACTCCATATCTGAATATCAACTCCTTGATGAAACTGACATCAGTGCCTGCTCCAAGGTTTTTGATGGGCTTGGCTTCGATCCACTTGGTGAACTTGTCGACTGCTACGAGCAAATGGGTGAAACCACTCGCGTCGGCTTGAAGGGTCCAACCATATCCAACCCCCAGACTGCAAACGGCCAGACAAGTGGGATAGTCTTCAGGGCAGATGTAGGCTTGTGAGACATGTTGGAGTAGAACTGGCAACCTGCGCACTTGTCGACTATATCTTTCGCCATCTCATTTGCATGGGGCCAATAGAATCCCGCTCGGTACGGTTTGGCCATGATGGTCCGAGAGGACGCATGGTGACCACAGGTCCCAGAGTAGCTATCATTTAGGATCATTAGGCCTTCTTCCGGGGTGATGCAGCATTGGGCCACTCCTGTGACACTTTCTCAGTAAAGCTGCCCTTTCATCATGGTGAAAGCTTTCGATCAATAGACTATATGACGAGCCTCATCTTCATCCTCTAGGAGCTCCTTTCTGAGAATGTACGCAATGTATGGTGCTGTCCAATCGGGTGTGACTACCAAGACTTCCATGATTACGTCGACCACGGCTGGAACCTCGATCTCAGTCGGGTTGGTTGAACTTATTGGTTGTGGGGGCTCTTCCTTGAAGGGATATTCTTGTACTGACGGGGTATGGAGATGCTCCAAGAACACATTGCGGGGATAGGTGATACGTCTCCAACGTATCTATAATTTTTGATTGTTCCATGCTATTATATTACTTGTTTTGGATGTTTATGGGCTTTACTAAACACTTTTATATCATTTTGGGACTAACCTACTAACCGGAGGCCCAGCCCAAATTGTTGTTTTCTTGCCTATTTCAGTGTTTTGAAGAAAAGGAATATCAAACGGAGTCCAAACGGAATGAAACCTTCGGGAGCGTGATTTTTGGAACAAACGTGATCCAGGAGACGTGGAGCTGAAGTCAGGCAAGCTTTGAGGAGGCCACGAGGCAGGGGGCATGCCCACCTCCCGGCGCGCCCTCCACCCTCATGAGCCCCTCGAGGCTCCCCTGACCGACTTCTTTCGCCTATATAAGTCCATATACCCTAAAACCTTCGGGGAACACAATAGATCAGGAGTTCCGCCACCGCAAGCCTCTGTAGCCACCAAAAACCAATCGGACCCTGTTCCGGCACCCTGCCGAAGGGTGGATCCATCACCGATGGCCATCTTCATCATCCCGGCGCTCTCCATGACGAGGAGGGAGTAGGTTCACCCTCGGGGCTGACGGTATGTACCAGTAGCTATGTGTTTGATCTCTCTCTCTCTCGTGTTCTTGATGTGATACGATCTTGATGTATCATGAGCTTTGCTATTATAGTTGGATCTTATGATGTTTCTCCTCCTCTCCTCTCTTGTAATGGACTGAGTTTTCCCTTTGAAGTTATCTTATCGGATTGAGTCTTTAAGGATTAGAGAACACTTGATGTATGTCTTGCCGTGCTTATCTGTGGTGACAATGGGATATTCACTAATCTACTTGATGTATGTTTTGGTGATCAACTTGCGGGTTCAATGAACTTATGCATAGGGGTTGGCACACGTTTTCGTCTTGACTCTCCAGTAGAAACTTTGGGGCACTCTTTGAAGTACTTTGTGTCGGTTGAATAGATGAATCTGAGATTGTGTGATGCATATCGTATAATCATGGCCACGGATACTTGAGGTGACAATGGAGTATCTAGGTGACATTAGGGTTTTGGTTGATTTGTGTCTTAAGGTGTTATTCTAGTACGAACTCTATAATAAATCGAACGGAAAGAATAGCTTCATGTTATTTTACTACAAACTCTTGAATAGATCGATCAGAAAGGATAACTTTGAGGTGGTTTCGTACCCTACCATAATCTATTTGTTTGTTCTCAGCTATTAGTGACTTTGGAGTGACTCTTTGTTACATGTTGAGGGATAGTTATATGATCCAAGTATGTTATTATTGTTGAGAGAACTTGCACTAGTGAAAGTATGAACCTTAGGCCTTGTTTCCTACCATTGCAATACCGTCTACGCTCACTTTTATCATTAGTTACCTTGCTGTTTTTGTAATTTCAGATTACAAAAACCTATATCTACCATCCATATTGCACTTGTATCACCATCTCTTCGCCGAACTAGTGGACCTATACAATTTGCCATTGTATTGGGTGTGTTCGGGACACAAGAGACTCTTTGTTACTTGGTTACAGGGTTGTTTGAGAGAGACCATCTTCATTCTACGCCTCCCACGGATTGATAAACCTTAGGTCATCCACTTGAGGGAAATTTGCTACTGTCCTACAACCTCTGCACTTGGAGGCCCAACAACGTCTACAAGAAGAATGTTGTGTAGTATACATCAAACTCTTTTCTGGCGCCGTTGCCGGGGAGGTGAGTGCTTGAAGGTATATCTTTAGATCTTGCAATTGAATCTTTTTGTTTCTTGTTTTATCACTAGTTTAGTTTATAAAAGAAAATTACAAAATAATGGAGTTAAGTTTGCTTCATATGCTTCATCTTTTTAATATCTTTCATGAGAATGATGGAAAGGAAAATTGTGCTCAAGTGCTAGAAGAAGAAGTCTATAAAATGTTTGGTACTAGATCTTTGAATGATGATCATAATTGCAATGTTGTTAGTATGAACTCTTTGAATATCCATAGCACTAATGATGATTGCACTTGTAATGATGATTGCTCCAGTTATGATGAAAATGTCTCCTATAAGCATGTCGATTTTTGTGGAGTACATTAGGTTTGCAAGTACACACCAAATAGGGAAAATAGATATTGCAAGAGGCATAATCATTTAGAAACTAAATTTTTGCAAGAAAGTCTTGATGTTTGTGCTGAAAAACTCAATATTTTTCACGATCCTTGTGAACTTTGCAATGAACATGGTCATTTAAATCTCCAATGCAAGTTGTTTCATGATCGAATCGTGTCCAAAAATTGTGACGACTTGATTTCCCTTGCACATCATAATGAACTTAGTTTGCTTTTGGGTTATGAAAAATTGAAACGTGCAACTACGAATATTCCAGAATTTTCCCTTAAGAGACTTCTTGATTTTGATCTAGAGAAGATTTATATGTATTGTGCGGTGAATTGCATTGAAAATCCTTATATTGCCAATTACATAAAGAAAAGAAAGAAAATAGAAGATGAACATAATACTAATGAAAGGGAAGAGACTTCCCAATATCCTTCTATTATTTCTTATGATGAATCAGGTAACGAGGAGGAGCTTTCTATTCAACCAATCTCATCAATAAGGAAATCAGAGAAGAAGGTTGAACCCACACATAATGTGAAGAAGAAAAAAGAAAAACCGGAGAAGCAAAGGTAAAAAGGTATCCGTCCCAAATGATGTTGCTCCCAGTACTCATTGTGATGATGATAATTGCTATACTATTGGTGCTATCCATACTATTAATGTTGAGAGTGATTATGCTTATGATATGAAAAGGCCCAAGCTTGGGGAAGCTATGTTTGATGAGGATGACATTTTTGAGAATATATTTGCTGAAATTAATGTTTGTCCCAAGCTTGGGGATGCTATGTTTAATGAAGATGATATTTTTAGCATCCCGAGTTTTGATATGCAAAGTTGTTATGATGATTATATTGATGAAAGTGGGTTTGGAAGAGTGTCAACTTTAGGAAGTAGTGATCCCACTATTTTGGAGGATGTTGAATCTTATTGCGATGAATATGAAAGTAGATTTGGAGAGGTCATGACTTTATTTAGTGATGATTCCACTATCTTGGAAGAGGTTTCAATCGATTATCATGAGAACAAAGTTGCTACTTATGATGATTATTGTGATGAAACTTATGCAATAAAAAGTAGTGATGATTATATTTATAAAACTTGTCATGATTATGGTTACCCTTTTTCTGAACATTACTCTTTTAATGTGGAAACAATTTTTAGTATTCGAGTCTCTGATGATACTCCCACTATTCCGAATAAGAAGAATTTTGCTTATGTGGAGAGTAGTAAATTTTCTATGCTTGTAGATCATGAAAAGAATGCTTTAGGTGCTGGTTATATTGTTGAATTCATTCATGATGCTACTGAAAATTATTATGAGGGAGGAACATATGCTTGTAGGAATTGCAATAATATCAAGTTTCCTCTCTATGTGTTGAAAATCTTGAAGCTATGCTTGTTTTACCTTCCTATGCTAATTGATTATTGTTCCAATAAGTTGTTTACTCACAAAATCCCTATGCATAGGAAGTGGGTTAGACTTAAATGTGCTAGTCATATGCTTCATGATGCTCCCGTTATGTTTCAATTCTTACCTTTTATGCGAGCATCATTGTCATCATCATGCCTAGCTAGAAAGGCATTAAAGAAAAGCGCTTGTTGGGAGACAAGCCAATATTTACCATTACTATTTTTGTGTGTCCACATGATTATTCTACTGTATTAATCATGTTTTATAGCTTTGTTTCAATAAAGTGCCAAGTAAGACCTTTAGAATAGCTTACGGTGATAGTTGTGTTGATCCTGCTGAAAATCGGAAACTTTTGCACCCAGTAATTTAGTTTTGATAATTCACAGAAACATGATTTTGATCTGCTTCTTTTTTATCTAGATTGGTACACAAATTACTTAGGACTTCCTAATTTGGTACCGTTTTTGGAGTTCCATAAGTATACGTTTGATACAGATTACTACAGACTGTTCTGTTTTTGATAGATTCTGTTTTTCTATGTGTTGTTTGCTTATTTTGATGAATCTATGAGTAGTATCGGAGGGTATGAACCATAGAGAAGTTGGAATACAGTAGATATTACACCAATATGAATTTAGAATGAGTTCACAACAGTACCTAAGTGGTGGTTTATTTTCTTATACTAACGGAGCTTACGAGTTTTCTGTTGAGTTTAGTGTTGTGAAGTTTTCAAGTTTTGGGTAAAGATTCGATGGACTATGGAATAAGGAGTGGCAAGAGGCTAAGCTTGGGGATGCCCATGGCACCCCAAGATATTCAAGGATAACCAAAATCCTAATCTTGGGGATGCCCCGGAAGGCATCCCTCTTTCGTCTTCGTCTATCGGTAACTTTACTTGGAGCTATATTTTTATTCGCCACATGATATGTGTTTTGCTTGGAGCACCTTGTATGATATTAGTCTTTGCCTTTTAGTTTACCACAATCATCCTTGCTGTACACACCTTTTGGGAGAAACCCACTTGATTGGAATTTATTAGAATACTCTCTGTGCTTTACTTATATCTTTTGAGCTAGATAAATTTTGCTCTAGTGCTTCACTTATATCTTTTAGAGCATGGCGGTGGCTTTCTTTTGTAGAAATTGTTGATATCTCATGCTTCACTTATATTATTTTGAGAGTCTATTAGAATAGCATGGTATTTGCTATGGTTATCAAATTGGTCCTAAAATGATGGGCATCCAAGTTGGGTATAATAAATACTATCATAGAAATTGAATTGGATGCTATGATCAATTTGATGCTTGATAATTGTTTTGAGATACAGAGGTGGTGATATTAGAGTAATGCTAGTTGGGTAATTGTAAATTTAAAGAATACTTGTGTTGAAGTTTGTGATTCCCGTAGCATGCACGTATGGTGAACCGCTTTGTCATGAAGTTGGAGCACAATTTTATTTATTGATTGTCTTCCTTATGAGTGGCGGTCGGGGACGAGCGATGGTCTTTTCCTACCAATCTATCCCCCTAGGAGCATGCACGTAGTACTTTGTTTCAATGACTTGTAGATTTTTGCAATAAGTATATGAGTTCTTTATGACTAATGTTGAGTCCATGGATTATACGCACTCTCACCCTTCCACCATTGCTAGCCTCTCTTGTGCCACACAACTTTCGCCGGTACCATACACCCACCATATACCTTTCTCAAAACAGCCACCAAACCTACCTATTATGGCATTTCCATAGCCATTCCGAGATATATTGCCATGCAACTTTCCACCGTTCCGTTTATCATGACACGCATCATCATTGTCATATTGCTCTTTGCATGATCATGTAGTTGCCATCCTATTTGTGGCAAGGCCACCTTCATAATTCTTCCATACATGTCACTCTTGCTTCATTGCATATCCCGGTACACCGCCGGAGGCATTCATATAGAGTCATATTTTGTTCTAAGTATTGAGTTGTAAGTAAATAAAAGTGTGATGATCTTCATTATTAGAGCATTGTCCCAAGTGAGGAAAGGATGATGGAGACTATGATTCCCCCACAAGTCGGGATGAGACTTTGGACTAAAAAAAGAGAAAGGCCATAAAAAAGAGAAAGGCCATAAAAAAGGAGAAAGGCCATAAAAAAAGAAAGGCCCCAAAAAAATGAGAGAAAAAGAGAGAAGGGACAATGCTACTATCCTTTTTACCACACTTGTGCTTCAAAGTAGCACTATGATCTTCATGATAGAGAGTCTCCTATGTTGTCACTTTCATATACTAGTGGGAATTTTTCATTATAGAACTTGGCTTGTATATTCCAATGATGGGCTTCCTCAAAACGCCCTAGGTCTTCATGAGCAAGCAAGTCGGATGCACACCCACTCAGTTTCTTTTGTTGAGCCTTCATACACTTATAGCTCTAGGGCATCCGTTGCATGGCAATCCCTACCCTCTCACATTGATATCTATTAATGGGCATCTCCATAGCCCGTTGATATGCCTAGTTGATGTGAGACTATCTTCTCCTTTTTTGTCTTCTCCACAACCACCATTCTTCCACATATAGTGCTATGTCCATGGCTCACGCTCATCTATTGCGTGAAAGTTGAAAAAGTTTGAGAATACTAAAGTATGAAACAATTGCTTGGCTTGTCCTCAGGATTGTGCATGATTAAATACTTTGTGTGATGAAGATAGAGCATAGCCAGACTATATGATTTTCTAGGGATAGCTTTCTTTAGCTATGTTATTTTGACAAGACATGATTGCTTTGTTAGTATGCTTGAAGTATTATTGTTTTCATGTCAATATGAACTTTTATCTTGAATCATTTGGATCTGAACATCATGCCACAATAAAGAAAATTACATTGATAAATATGCTAGGTAGCATTCCACAACAAAAAATTCTGTTTTTATCATTTACCTACTCGAGGACGAGCAGGAATTAAGCTTGGGGATGCTTGATACGTCTCCAACGTATCTATAATTTTTGATTGTTCCATGCTATTATATTACCTGTTTTTGATGTTTATGGGCTTTACTAAACACTTTTATATCATTTTTGGGACTAACCTACTAACATGAGGCCCAGCCCAAATTGTTGTTTTCTTGCCTATTTCAGTGTTTCGAAGAAAAGGAATATCAAACGGAGTCCAAACGGAATGAAAACTTTGTGAGCGTGATGTTTGGAACAAACGTGATCCAGGAAACGTGGAGCTGAAGTCAGGGAAGCTTCGAGGAGGCCACGAGGCAGGGGGCACGCCCAGCCCCTGGGCGCGCCCTGCACCTTTGTGGGCCCCTCGAGGCTCCCCTGACCGACTTCTTTCGCCTATATAAGTCCATATACCCTAAAACCTTCGGGGAACACAATAGATCAGGAGTTCCACCGCCGCAAGCCTCTGTAGCCACCAAAAACCAATTGGGACCCTGTTCCGGCACCTTGCCGGAGGGTGGATCCATCACCGGTGGCCATCTTCATCATCCCAGCGCTCTCCATGACGAGGAGGGAGTAGTTCACCCTCGGGGCTGAGGGTATGTACCAGTAGCTATGTGTTTGATCTCTCTCTCTCTCTCTCTCTCTCTCGTGTTCTTGAGGTGATACGATCTTGATGTATCGCAAGCTTTGCTATTATAGTTGGATCTTTTGATGTTTCTCCCCCTCTCCTCTCTTGTAATGGAATGAGTTTTCCCTTTGAAGTTACCTTATCAGATTGAGTCTTTAAGGATTTGAGAACACCTGATGTATGTCTTCTCGTGCTTATCTGTGGTGACAATGGGATATTCACGTGATCTACTTGATGTATGTTTTGGTGATCAACTTGCGGGTTCAATGAACTTATGCATAGGGTTGGCACACGTTTTCGTCTTGACTCTCCGGTAGAAACTTTGGGGCACTCTTTGAAGTACTTTGTGTTGGTTGAATAGATGAATCTGAGATTGTGTGATGCATATCGTATAATCATTCCCACAGATACTTGAGGTGACAATGGAGTATCTAAGTGATATTAGGGTTTTGGTTGATTTGTGTCTTAAGGTGTTATTCTAGTACTAACTCTATGACAGATCGAATGAAAAGAATAGATTCGTGTTATTTTACTACGGACTCTTGAATAGATCGATTAGAAAGGATACTTTGAGGTGGTTTCGTATCCTACCATAATCTCTTCGTTTGTTCTCCGCTATTACTGACTTTGGAGTGACTCTTTGTTGCATGTTGAGGGATAGTTATATGGTCCAAGTATGTTATTATTGTTGAGAGAACTTGCACTAGTGAAAGTATGAACCTTAGGCCTTGTTTCCTACCATTGCAATACCGTTTACGCTCACTTTTATCATTAGTTACCTTGCTGTTTTATAATTTCAGATTACAAAAACCTATATCTACCATTGTATTGGGTGTGTTGGGGACACAAGAGACTCTTTGTTATTTGGTTGCAGGGTTGTTTGAGAGAGACCATCTTCATCCTACGCCTCCCACGGATTGATAAACCTTAGGTCATCCACTTGAGGGAAATTTGCTACTATCCTACAAACCTCTACACTTGGAGGCCCAACAACGTCTACAAGAAGAGGTTGTGTAGTAGACATCAATAGGCTTCCGAGTGGAACCTATCTTCGCCAGATCATCAGCAACTTGATTTTTGATTTGTAGTATGTGGTGGAGCGCTAACCCCTCGAATTTCTTCTCCAGATTTCTCACTGCATTGCAATAACCTATCATTGCGGGACTACTGACGTCCCATTCCTTCATTACTTGGTTAACCACTAAGTCTGAGTCAACATAAACCATCAAGCGCCGGACGCCGAGTGAAATGGCCATACACAACCCATACAATAGTGCCTCATACTCAGCTTCATTGTTCGAAGAATCAAAGTGAATTTGGAGGACATAGATGAGCTTGTCTCCTCGTGGGGACACTAAGACCACCCCTGCACCAGAGCCATTTAACATCTTGGATCCATCAAAGAACATGGTCCAATGTTCCGACTGAATTTGAATCGGTTGTTGTTGTTCTGTCCACTCTGCGAGGAAATCTGCAATTGCTTGAGACTTAATGGCCTTGTTTGCCTCAAATTTGATATCCAAAGGAAGAAGTTCAATTGCCCACTTTGCCACTCGACCAGTTGCATCTTTGTTATTCAGAATCTCTAACAATGGAGCGTCACTGATGATTGAAATTGAGTGATCAGAGAAATAATGTGCAACCTTCTTCGTGGTCAGGTAAATCCCATAAACAAGCTTCTGATAGTGAGGATATCTTTGCTTGGATGGGGTTAAGACTTATGAGATGTAATACACGGGACGCTGAACTTTGAAGGCCTTGCCTTCTTCTTCCAGCTCGACTGTGAGCACTGTGCTAACGACTTGTCCTGTGGCTGCGATGTAAAGCAGTAGAGGCTCCTTGCTAACTGGAGCAGCAAGCACCGGCTGGGTGGAAAGCAGAGCTTTGAGCTCCTCAAACGCTGCTTTAGCTTTGTCATTCCACTCGAACTTGTCAGATTTCTTCATCAGTCGGTAAAGAGGCAGTGCCTTTTCATCGAGGCACGGGATGAATCGGCTCAATGTAGCCAAACAACCAGTAAGCTTCTGAACGTCATGCACACGCACTGGGCGTTTCATTCGGAGGATTGTGCCAATCTTCTCTGGATTTGCGTCGATCCCTCGTTCGGAAATGAGAAAACCAAGTAATTTTCCGCCTCGGACACCGAAAGTGCATTTTGATGGATTGAGCTTGATATCATACCTTCTCAGGTTGGCAAAGGTTTCAGCTAGGTCAGTCAATAGGTCAAAACCTTTGCGTGGCTTAACCACTATGTCATCCATGTATGCTTCCACATTCCGACTGATTTGAGTGAGCAGGCACTTCTGAATCATGCACATGAATGTGGCACCAGCATTCTTGAGACCAAAGGGCATAGTAACATAGCAAAAACACCCGAACAGGGTGATGAAAGCCGTCTTTATCTCATCGGGTCCATACAGTCAGATCTAATGGTACCCGGAATAAGTGTCCAGGAAGGACAATCGCTCACATCCCGCAGTTGAGTCGACTATCTGGTCGATGCAGGGCAGATGAAAATGATCTTTCGGGCAAGCCCGATTGATGTGCTTGAAGTCAATACACAATCGGAGTGATTTGTCTTTCTTGGGAACCATAACAACATTGGCGAGCCACTCGGAGTGGTATATCTCGCGGATGAACTCAGCAGCCAGGAGCCGAGCCACCTCCTCGCCAATGGCTTTTCTCTTCTTCGTGACGGACTGTCGGATTTCGGGTTCCGGCAGACCCTTGAGGTTTGAACACTGGGGTGCGCGCAGAGATTTCGCCCTCTACCTACCTGTTCCTCGCCAGGTCACTGAGATCTAAACTACGAAAGGAACAACACAAGAGACACAGAGTTTATACTGGTTCAGGCCACCATTGTGGTGTAATACCCTACTCCAGTGTGTGGTGTGGTGGATTGCCTCTTGGGCTGATGATGAACAATACAAGGAAGAACAGCCTCACGAGGGTCTATTCTTGGCTGGGACGACGAACTGCTAGGAGGAGTTCAGTCGCTCTCTCTACTGGTTTCTAGCGAGGGTACTCGATGCCTCTACCTTGTGGTGGATATTCCTATTTATAGGCAAAGGCCCTGGGCCTCTTCCCAATATTGAGTGAGAAGGGCGCCAACAATTGGCCATTTTGAAGGGGAACAGCGGGTACACTTATCCTGACTAAAGTTGGTCCTTGCCTGTCAAAGGCTCTGGTGGTGACGCCTGCTTGGGCTCCACAATGACTTCCTCCCTGTCGTTGGGCTGGTCTTGGTCTTGTTGCACCGAAATGGATGCCTTTGCTTGATGCTCTCGCCCGCGCTTGCTCCCTTTGCACCAAAGAGGAAAGGAGGACACTGCGCGGGCAGGCGCCCGACTGGCGCCCTTGGTTGTCATGGCTTGCGTCATGGGAACCTCGCGAGGTACCCCGCCTTGATCTCTCCACCTCCTCGCGAGCCAGCCTGATGAGGCCGTGCTTGAGGAAGCTCCTGGCCGTCCGCCCCGCGAGGCTTGGCCCCTCGCGAGGGTCCTGAGCTTGTGTTGATGAAGATGGGCCGTGCTGGGCCCCCCTTTGAGCCACGCCGCAGGCCGCAGGCAGGCAAGTCTGGGGACCCCCGCTCCCAGAACGCCGACAGTAGCCTCCGGGCCCAAGGCGCGCCCGGACTTCACCGAGCAAAGAGTCGAAAGGGCAAGTGTGAAGCGCCGCGGTCCCTTACAGCCTGCGGCCTTGGGCGCCGCGTGGCGGTTGATTGGACGTGGGCGCCTCAGCAACCACGTGAGTTGATAAAGGAGCGGCATCTGTCTAGGCTTAGCCTTCTTTGCTTTCTCCGGTTGCTGCTCAGATCCCCTTTCTTGCGCCTCTCCTTCCCGCCTCCGAAATCTTCAGATCTACTCCGTCCGCGCGCCCTAGCAAGACATGGCGCCTCACCAGGCCCCGGCCGGAGCTTGGTATTCGTCCGCCTTGGACTCGCCGAACGTGTCGGAGGCGAGCCTTGCCCGGGTGCGCCAGATGGCGGTAGCGCAGGGCATCGACGGGGCGAAGGTGTTCAAGGCCGGCTCTGCCCTCCCCGAGGGCCAAGGGAGCACCTTCTATCCGCTCTTTGTGAGCGCCATTGTTGCCGGTCTGGTGCCTCCCTTTTCTGAGTTCTTCCTCTCTGTCCTCCGCCATTGCAAGCTTCAAGCTCTACATCTCCACCCCAACTCTGTCCTTCTTCTAGCAATCTTCGCCTATTATTGCAAGGCTCACGTAGGGGTGAAGCCCTCAGTGGCCTTGCTGCGCCACTACTTCTCCCTCTGGACCTCTTGTGGTCCCGCCTCTGCGTGCGCGAGCTTCGTCGCGTACGGTAGCTCCATTGCCATTTCGAACCCCGGGAAGAGGATTGAGGGCTTCAGGAGTAAGTGGGTCTTGGTAGATGCTGGGCGCATCCACCCCCGACTGATCTTGCCAATGGGGCACCCTTCGAGCTCTGACGACTGGTCTCGAGTGGAGCTTGTGGACCCCCGTGCGAGGCTGGTGTTGGAGAAGATGGACGCGGATCTGAGGCCGGCCAGCCTGGCGGCGGCGAAGCTGACTGGCGCATCGCTGCTGAGGGAATTCCTGCAGCACCAGCTGGCTCCGCTTCGTCAGTACTCACTTCCGATGTGGAGGCCCCATCCGAGCCCCGCGGTCTTGGCCGACGAGGATCTGGCCGTGGTTCTCCAGTCTTTGGTCAGGGGCGACGTGGCGAGGTTGGAGGGCGCTCCTACTCCCCTATTCCTCTGCGAGGACTAGGAGCAGGTAGTGGGGTCCATGCCCATCTTCAACGGGGACGGGCCCGTGCCCGTGGAGGCTCCCGAGGACCTGGTCGACATGTCCTCCGGCGATTCCAGCAAAGAGAAGGAAGAAGGGGAGCGGGAAAAGGGGGCTGACTCCGAGGCGACTGACGGAGAGTCGAGGGCTCCCCCCTTTGGCGCAGGTCCCGTGCTCTCCGCCTTTCTCTGAGTGATGACGACGAGAATGATGACGAGCAGGGCGGCGGGAGCCTGCCCCCGATCCCGAAGAAGGACATGACCGGGCTGATCCCCCGCGGGTCTGCCCCGGCCCTGAGGCGATCCGCAGACGCACCTCCTGCTCCCGAGTCCCTGAGGCCGATCCTTGCAGCCGGCTCTCGGGCTTCAAGTACCGCCGGAGGCTGCTCAAGCTCGCGAGCGATGACCTGTAAGTGCTTGGTTCCTGTCTTATTTCTTGTTCTGTTGTTGGGGCTTGATGTTCGTATCTCCCGACTAGGCTGGCGCCCGCGGCAAAGAAGTCGAAGGGAGCTCTTGAGGTTCTATCTGGGGCAGCGCCTCTGCCCGCGAAAGAAGGTGACCGTGACGCACAGGCCTCTCCAGCCCGGGCGTCCTTGCGAGGCCTGGCTGAGCCGGCTAGGGCGAGCTCAACCCCCATGGCCCAAGCGACTCCCGAGGTGCCCTTGCCTGATGCCGCCACCACAGCCGTTGGGGCGCAGCAGGCTCCACCTCAGGATACTGTGGTCACGCTGCCGTCTTCTCCTCCTACTCCACCGACTGCCGTTTCCCCGACTCCTCCTACTATTCTGGATTGTGTTGCTGCCGAACTGGACCGTCTGCGGCAGGATCTTCTAGGCACCGACCCTCGTTTAATGGCCGGGCGCTTGGAGCTAGCTTCTGGCTGGATTCACTCCGATGCTTCGATTCGGGCGGCGCTGGTCCAGGCCTCGACGACTTGCGATGAGGAGAAGCAGGCCGTCCTTGGGGCGAAGGCTGCTCGCGACACCGCCTTGGGGGAGGTGGCTAATGTCCGAGGTCGCTGCAAGGCGCTGGAGAGCGAGCTACAGGGCCTGCAGGACCAGCTCGCTGAGGAGACCCGCCTTCGCCAAGAGCAGGAGGAAGGCATGAAGGCTCGCGAGGCGGCCATCAAGGACCGGGACGCCAAGCTCAAGAAGCATTGTGACCGCCTAGGCATGCTGGAGCAAGAGTTGGAGGCGAGGAAGGTCGAGTTGGACGGCAAGGCACGGGTTCTTGCCGAGGATCGCGTGGCCTTCGTGGAGATGGAGGAGAAGGCTCGCACTTCGCTGAATACGCTTTATGAGAGCGGCCTGGAGAGCCCGCTGGCCGGCGACGAGGACGGCCCCGCCAAGCTGCTTCCCTTCCTGGTTTGTGCTCTTGAAGATGTCACCCTTGGCCTTGGCCCTACGGCTGAGGCCGAGGCGCGTGCCTTGTCTTCTGCAGCGCTGACGCGGGTCCTTACCCACATCTATCTTCGCGATCCCAATGTCGACCTCGACAGCCTGCTGGAGCCAGTGAGCGGCGAGCTTGCCGCTGCCGTTGCCGAGGCCGTGAAGGGTCGTGCGGAGGCTCTGCTGGGGAAGTTCCGGGCCTTCAGCACCAGGCCGAAGCGGGGCGCTGCCGATCCTGCAGCCCCACGAGGCGAACCCGCTCCGCTCAGCTCCACCGCCAGCAAGTGACTCCATTGTGGCTCCCGTCCTGCTTTTAATTCCTGCACATGTACCATGCCTCGGGGAGGCGTTAAAACTTGTATTTGGTGCTGTGATAACAGTATGGACTGTAATATTTGCTTTTGAATTCCTTGAAATTTGTGCTATTTCCTTCCTAATTGCTTATGTTCTACGCCGGCAGAGCCCAGCCCCGCGCATACCTCAGCCGCCGTTAGCCCTGACCGAAAACTAGGACGGGACCAAGGAGTGAGGGGCTACGTGACAAGTTAGGCTCCTGAGTCGCAATGCTTAGGAGTCCCCCTTGGCGCTCGAACAACAAGTAGGGAGGTGAGATGTGGGGGTGACTCCTTAGGGAGGTGAGATGCGGGTGGATCTACCGTTCTACGTCTGCAGAGCCCGGCCCCGCGCATACCTCAACCGCCGTTAGCCTTTCGGAACTAAGGAGTGAGGGGCTACGTGACCAGTTAGGCTCCTGAGTCGCGATGCTCAGGAGTCCCCCTTGACGCTCAAACGGCCTTCGTACCTTGGCTCCGCTCGGGGAGGGACGTGCGACGAACCAGGCCCGGGGGGGCCTGGCTGGGTGGCGTGCGTCTGGGTCGTGACCCAGGCGCAGCCCTCGTGCCCAGCCCACTCGCGCGGCACTCCCGAGGGGAGGCTTTGCGATGAGGCTAGACACTAAGCTCTAGGCTCCCTGAGGTTGATGCGGCCCAGGGGCCACCCAAAGTTGTTTATCACCAGCGCGGAGCATAGCGCTTTCGTATGTGTACGGGCATAGCCGCTCCTCGGCAGTGTCGTCAGCCAGCGCGGAGCATGGTGCTTCCACTGGTGCGTGGGAGGGGGCTCCCCTCCGGGAGGAGCCCCCGGGGCGTGTACAACCCCGCCCTGACACGTGGCTGGCACGGTAGGGCCTGACGAGGTGTATCTGGGCACCCGTGAGCCAGCGCGGGACTCACGGGGCCCTACCTCAAGGCGGGTTGCACCTGGCACTGGGCCTTATCTTGGGGTGTGTTCCTGCAAATTTGGTTAGATGCCAAAACTCTACGTCCTCGGGTCCCGGCCCTCGAGCTGGTCTCAGCCGTCGCTGGTATGCCAGGTCGTGATGCCGTGGACAAGGCCAGAGGGTGAGGGCTGGAGAGCCGGTAGGAGCCCTGAGTCGCGATGCTTAGGTACCCCCCCCTTTAACGCGCAAGCTTGTTAGATGTCGAAGCTCTAAGTCCTCGGGTCCCAGCCCTCGAGCTGGTCTCAGCCGTCGCTGGTATGCCAGGTCGCGATGCCGTGGACAAGACCAGAGGGTGAGGGCTGGAGAGCCGGTAGGAGCCCTGAGTCGCGATGCTCAGGTACCCCCCCTTTAACGCGCAAGCTTCCGACATCCAGGAAGAAAAGGTGCCACGGACAGGCACCAGATAACAAGCATGATGGGTCGAAAGCATGTCCCTAAGATAAACGCAAGAGGGGTACACGCCGCTGGGTCTGACCCGAGGGACTTGGGGATAATGCAGCCCGAGGGGCGCCCTCAACAAAGTAAGCTAGGAACATGAAATAAAAGGGATACACGCCGCAGGGACGGACCCACACGGCCTGGGAATAATGTAGCCCTGAGGGCGCTCCCAGCTGGAAACGAAACTTGAAAGATGTCACCTGATGATGTCGAAGACGAAGGGGTGTTGGTGTAGCAGACTCGGTGGGCTGCGGGAGCCGATCCTCACGAGCCCCCAGGCCCTGGGGCCCCGGGAGGCTCCGGAGGCGCTGGTGGCTCCTCGGGGACCATCTCCATCTCCACCAGGGCTGCGGAACGCATGACCTCTCGAGCCTCCAGGATGCCCCTCATGAGGCGCTGGTACGTGGCAGCCGCGTTCGGCAAGCCATAAGGCATGCGAACGTAGCTGTGGGGTGGTCCTTCGCAACGCCCCACTTGCGAGGGCCAGAGGCGCTCCTGAGAGGAGGCTTGGTTGAGCCCTGGTATGTCGATGCAGACACGCAGCCCACCATCCTCGCCTGGATGGGGGGCCACAGCGGGTAAGCGGCGGCTGCCTCTCATGACTCTTGACTCCTATAGCTCCTGAATGGCCTTGCTGACGAACTCCTGAGGGTTTGGCCCTCCTTGCCTTGCTCCTTCTTGAGGGAAACGTGCTTTGAAACACGCCTCCAAGTGGTGCCCAAGCGCCTCCCTCGTGACCTTGGCGAGGTCGGCGGCCCTCCAGGGAAGAGCCCCCGAGCCCTGCCTGAGGAGGGCGCCGGGCGCGCTTCCCTATGTGATGGAAGGAGGTTCCCCCTAAGTAGGCGCGGGCCCTGAGGGGCCTGCCTCCTGAGGGGCCGGGCCGGACGATGTCTTCTTCTTCTTGGGGACGGTCTCGGGAAGCCTCCTGCTTCCGCGATTCGGGTCTTCTAGTGATGCGGCCTGAAAGGCTCGTTCCAGGGAGCATACTGCGTCTTTCTCTTCGCGGGGCACCGTGATGACTCCGCCACTTCCTGACATCTTGAGGACATTGTAGCCATGGTGGGTTACGGCCATGAACTTGGCCAGCGCTGGGTACCCGAGGATGGCGTTGTATGGCAGGCGAATGTGGGCGACGTCGAAGTCGATGAGCTCGGTGCGGTAGTTGTCGCGTGCCCCGAAGGTGACAGGGAGGCGGACCTGCCCAATCGGGACCGTGGAACCGTCGGTGACTCCGAAGAAAGGCTTGGTTGGCTGAAGCTGATTGTAGGGCACTTGGAGATTGTTGAATGTTTCCACGGACAGGACGTTGAGCCCTGCCCCACCATCGATGAGGGTCCTGGTGACTAGCACGTTGCTGATGATTGGGGAACAAAGCATTGGGAGGACTCCGGCTGCGGCCGCGCACTTGAGCTGATCCACTGAGCTAAACACGATGGCGCACGCCGACCACCTGAGGGGGCGCGTGGCCTCGAGCTTGGGGAGGACTGCCTTTACTTCGCGGGCGAACTGCTTGAAGATGCGTTGAGAGGCTGGGGCTTGAGCTCCGCCCAGGATGCAGGCGATCGCACGTGGTTCCTGGAAGCCCCCAGCCCCCTCGTCCTGATGACGGTCCTCATTTCTCCTTGGCTGCGGCGGCAGCGGAGGGAGGCCCGCGTTACCTTGCAGGCGATCCTTGCGAGGCTGATCCCTCCATGCTCCCTTGCGAGGCGGGTCCTGCCAGCGATCCTCGCGAGGCTGGTCGCGCCACCCTTGGCGGGGGCCGCGGTCTTCCCAGCATCCTGTGTTCCTTCTTCCTCCTCGGCCGTAGCCCCGGTCGCTGCGGTCGGGACGTCGGCCGACCCTTCCTTCACGCACGGCACGGAGCTCTTGGCATTCATTGGTGTTGTGGGTGTGAGGTTGTGGTACATGCAGTACCGACTGCCCTTGGAAGATTCGGGCTGATCTCTGCCCCACTTGGTGTCTGGTTCTGCCGCGAGCACGGCAGCCCCCTTGTGCTTCACGTCCTTGGCCTTGGGTTTCTTCTCTTCTGGGTCTGCGGCAGGCAGCTCGAGGAGGGAGAGACGCCCTTCCTCAGCCCTGGCGCACTTGGTCACCAAGTTGAATAGCTCCAAGGAAGTGCACAGGTCTTCATGCATTGCCAGCTCCTCCTTCATCTTGATGTCGCGCACGCCGTCGGAGAAGGCTGAGATGATGGCCTCCTCGGTCACCTTGGGAACCTTGAGGCGCGCATTGTTGAAGCGCTGGATGTATTTTTGCAGGGTTTCCCCTGGCTGCTGCTTGATACGTCGCATGTCGCTCATGGCGGGTGGCCGGTCGCGAGTACCCTGGAACTTGGCGATGAAGCGGGTGCGCATCTCGTCCCAGGAGGAGATCGTTCCTGGAGCCAGGTTCAGGAGCCAGGTGCGGGCCCCGTCCTTGAGCGGCATGGGAAACTAGTTCGCCATGACCTTCTCGTCTCCGTTGGCAGCCTTGATGCCCAGCTCGTAGAGCTGGAGGAACTCTGCGGGGTCAGCCGTACCGTCGTAGTGAGGAGGTAGGTCTGGCTTGAACTTGCCGGGCCACGCGACGCTGCGCAGCTCGGTGGTGAAGGCGCGGCAGCCCGTTGTGGCCACGGGAGGCCTTGGGTGACGAAGAGCTTGATCCTGCGCGGTCCCCATGCGCTGCAGCTCAGAGCAGCGCGGGGTCTTGACGTGCTGGAGCAGGGAGCGCTCGGGCAGCTTCTCGAGGGCGAGGGACTTCTTGGCAGCTCTACTCTTGCCGCGCTGGCGCTTGACGGAGCGGGTTCCGTCCAGGGGCCACGCGCCTTGGGGCCAGGGCGCCTTCTTGAGGGGGAGGCGGCTGAGGCGCCCCCGGAGCTTCATTGCCCGCGCAGGGCGGGGCGCGGTGCAGCGAGAAGGACGGCGCGGGGGAGCCCCCAGCGGCGTGGACGAGCTCGGCGACGCGGTCGAGCCATTCTTCATAGACGTCGTCGACGGGACAGTAGCGCAGGAGCTCATTTGCCGCGATGAGCGCAGCTCGAGCCACCATGGCCACACGGGGCGCGCGGGACGAAGAACCAACAGGGGTGAGCAAGGGTGTAGCAGTGCAGCCGTCTCGCCTCATGGATGGATGCTGGGACGATGCTTGCTGCTCGTTCCCCGCCGGGCCGATGGCGGTGTTGACGGAAAGTGACGGGGAACGACGAGGGCGTTCGCCGTTGGGAGCCGTCTGGGCGACACGGGAAGCGAGGGCGGCTCGGCGCTCGGCGCGGGCCCGACGAGCGTCAGACATGGATGCGATGGTCGGAGAAGAACAGGGCGACGAAAGATGAATTCCGGCACACCCCTACCTGGCGCGCCAAATGTCAGATTTCGGGTTCCGGCAGACCCTTGAGGTTCGAACACTAGGGTGCGTGCGGAGATTTCGCCCTCTACCTACCTGTTCCTCTCCGGGTCGCTGAGATCTAAACTACGAAAGGAACAACACAAGAGACACAGAGTTTATACTGGTTTAGGCCACCATTGTGGTGTAATACCCTACTCCAGTGTGTAGTGTGGTGGATTGCCTCTTGGGCTGATGATGAACAATACAAGGAAGAACAGCCTCGCGAGGGTCTGTTCTTGGCTGGGACGACGAACTGCTTGGAGGAGTTCAGTCGTTCTCTCTACTGGTTTCTAGCGAGGGTACTCGATGCCTCTACCTTGTGGTGGCTAGTCCTATTTATAGGCGAAGGCCCTGGGCCTCTTCCCAAATATTGAGCGGGAAGGGCGCCAACAATTGGCCATTTTGAAGGGGAACAGCGGGTACACTTATCCTGACTAAAGTTGGTCCTCGCCTGTCAAAGGCTTTGGTGGTGACGCCTGCTTGGGCTCCACAATGACTTCCTCCCTGCCGTTGGGCTGGTCTTGGTCTTGTTGCACCGAAATGGATGCCTTTGCTTGATGCTCTCGCCTGCACTTGCTTCCTTTGCACCAAAGAGGAAAGGAGGACACTGAGCGGGCTGGCGCCCGACTGGCGCCCTTGGTCGTCATGGCTTGCATCATGGGAACCTCGCGAGGTACCCCGCCTTGATCTCTCCGCCTCCTCGCGAGCCAGCCTGATGAGGCCGTGCCTGAGCAAGCTCCTGGTCGTCCGCCCCCCGAGGCTTGGCCCCTTGCGAGGGTCTTGAGCTTGTGTTGATGAAGATGGGCCGTGCTGGGCCCCCCTTTGAGCCACGCCGCAGGCCGCAGGCAGG
Source organism: Triticum dicoccoides (assembly GCF_002162155.2). Taxonomy (NCBI): domain Eukaryota; kingdom Viridiplantae; phylum Streptophyta; class Magnoliopsida; order Poales; family Poaceae; genus Triticum; species Triticum dicoccoides. The sequence continues at coordinate 431,709,788 of NC_041383.1, forward strand.
CAAGTCTGGGGACCCCCGTTCCCAGAACACCGACACGGACCGACGGAGATGCTCCTTGACGGGTTTTACTTTTGGGTCAACTCACAAACGGTGCTTAGCCATCTCCCTGGGCACACCTCGCACATCAGATGGCTTCAATGCAAAGATGTCCCAGTACTCATGGAGGAACTGGATGAGCGCTTCTTCCTATTTGCTGTCGAGTGTTGTCGAGATATGGGTCGGAGCAGCATTGGGATCGGTCGGGTGAACGTGGACTGGTTTGGTCTTGCCGACCGACTAAAATGTGGACTCCAAGGCAGGCCTCTTAGCACGCAACAAATCACTTGAATCTGCCATCTTCTGGTACTCTTGAAACTCTACTGCCGCCATCTGCTCATCTGCTATCTTTGCCCCACCCTGAAGACAATCTTCTGCTCTCTGACGGTTATCGGAAACCGTAATCATGCCTTTGGGGCCAGGCATCTTCATCTTGGGATATACATAGCACGGTCGAGCCATAAAGCTAGCATAAGCGGGTCTGCCTAGAATGGCATGATATGCACTCTGGAAATCCACAACCTCAAACGTCAAGTTTTCCTTGCGGAAATTCTTTTCATCGCCGAAAACCATGTCAAGAGTTATCTGGCCGAGTGATTCGGCTTTCTTTCCTGGGATGATTCCATGGAACCGCATATTGCTCTCGCTGAGTTTGGACATCAGAATGCCTATTCCTTTGAGGGCCTCGGCATGCAAAATATTCAGGACACTGCCACCATCCATCAGAACCTTGGTCAGTCGGGTGCCTCCCACGACTGGGTCGACCACCAGTTCTTGCCGCCCAGGGGTAGCTGCGCGTGCTAGGTGGTCGTACTAGTGAAATGTAATGGGGTTTTTTAACCACTTCAAATATTTTGGTGTTCCCGGAGCAACCATGTTTACCTCTCTGTTGATGACCTTTAGTCGAATTTTGCTCTCGATATCGGCAAAAATCACCAAGGTGGCATTGACATTGGGGTAACCATCATCATTATCCTTATCTTCTTCTTCCTTCTCAGACTCTTTGTCCTTATCACTGGGTTTACTCTCTCGGAAGTTCTGGATTAGGAGTCAACATTGTCGAGTGGTATGCTTGGGGAGAATCAGGTTCCCCTCCTCATCCTTCTTGGTGTGAATGTGACACGGCAAATCCATCACATCATTTCCTTCTTGGTCCTTTACCTTCTTAGGGATCCAAGGCCCTTTGGGCTTCCCTTTGAATTTTCCTTTATTCAACACTGCTGCCTCGGCAGGGCCTGCTGCCTCGGCCTTTCGCTTCTACTTCTGACTGGAATTTCCTCCTCCGGTGTCCTAGGCGACTGTTTTGTGCTTGCCACTCCTGAGTCGGTCTTCCTCTTCGCTGTTAGTGTACTTGGTAGCAATCTCCATCATCCGAGTCAAAGACATATCTCCAGTCCAACCGAACTTCAGATTGAGCTCTCTGTAGCGAACGCCTTCCTTGAAGGCACAGACTGCTTGGTGATCAGACACATTCTCCACTATTCGGTGCAGAGTGATCCATCTTTGGATATAGTCTCTCAAGGTTTCATTCGGTTTCTGCACATAATGCTGCAACTCCGGTAGACCTGCAGGTCTCTTGCAGGTGCCCTCAAACATTCTGGTGAACACTCGGGCTAACTCATCCCAACTCAAAATGCTCCCAGTGGCCAACTGATTCAGCCAATCTCTGGCAGAACCTTCAAGCATCAGAGGAAGGTGCTTCATGGCTACCTCATCGCTGCCACCACCGATGTGCACAGCCACTCGGTAGTCTTCAAGCCAAGTGTCGGGCTTCGACTCTCGTGTGAACTTACTGGCGCCAGTCGCCAGTCTGAAGTTATGAGGAATCTCAGCGGCTTTGATGTCTCTTCCAAAACACTCTGGGCCGGAAACATGGACTTTGCTTCCATTGGGTCTGTCTCGATCCAGGCCTTCTCTGTATGCTCTGTTCCGGTCGACCAAACCCTGCACAAGGACGGACCTTGCATCGAAGCCGGGCTCTCTGGGGTTGACTGGAACTCTGCGGTCATTTCCATATGCACGCCTGTCATCATTGCGCCGGGGCATGTATGACCCGTCCCTCGGAAGGGGCAAATGCGCTCGACGATAGTTGTCGCGGGCGTACTCACGATCATATTCTCCATGAGCTCTTCCCAGGTACCGATCCTGGTGGCAATCACGACCTCCATGCCGCAAAGGCGACCTAGGACTGTGCGCCGACTGAATGGTGTCTGCTCTTACTGATCTGCTATGGATTCTGTTCCACGACTGGGACACAGCGGAGTTCTGGTCTCCTGCTACTCGGAGTAGCATTCTAATTTGTTCCAAGCCTCTTCCAGCCTCCGAACGGGACGACTGAATGGACTCAGCAATACGCGCAATGGTTGCAAGATTCTGTGTTGGAGTGCGGAATACCTGAGTTTCCAATGGAAACAATTGTCGTGGACGTCGACTGGACTCGGGGATCAGTCGACAAGCACACTCGTCGAGAGAATGTTGGAGATTCTCCAGATGAGTGCGCTCAGCCAGAGTGGCCAGGCGCACTACCTCCAAGGCCCGGGCCTCGACGGTTTCCCCTATGAGGGGGTCTGGAGAGCCTCCATGTTGCGGCGATGCAGCTCCTCCCTCTGCTGCAAGCTGACAGGCTGGGGCTGATATTCTTCATGGCCGAGTGACGTACCATCGCTTTTACCACCGTCTCTGTTGCGACGAAAACCAGGCGGACCGCGATGGGAGTCGACCATGAGGACCTCCGCCGCGGGGTCACAACTCCTGCTCTCGAAAAAGGTATCTGCAAAATCAGTCGACAGGTCGACCAATCCGTAGGGAAATACATCGGGCTCGATCGCGGCGACTTGAGGGGTGAACGCCTGACGAGCCACCGCGTGTCTCACCCACCGCTGGAGCCGTGAACGCCCAGACCGCTTGCGGCGGCGTCCAGCAGAGTGAGACGATGACATGATGACCGACTGGTACGAGGAAGATGGCTGCCAAAGGAGGACGCCGCAGGAACTCGTGCGGAAGTGTGACGAGCCACGAGCTGGAAGAGCCTCGACATCGAGGGGGGCCTCCTGGAGCCAGGCGGAGTCATTGGCGATGAAAGTGAGCACGCCGAGTAGAAACTCGCGGCCCAAGACCAAACCGCCGCTAGAAACCATGCTGATGAAGATCGAAGAAAATGCAACCTCGCCGGAAGTCGCTAAGACGCTTTGCCCCATGGTGAGCGCCAACTGTTGTGGTTCTAAGTCTGACAGTAAGTATAGGGGGTAAGAATGAGGAGGCAAGGTCCTAGCTATGGTGAGATTGTATGCAAGTGTTTACGAGTTCAGGCCCGTCTTGGAGGAGGTAAAAGCCCTACGTCTCGTTGCCCTGAGGCGGTCGACTGGATTATGAGAGTGTGTGTTACAGGGGGTGCGAACCCTTGTGCCAGAGGAGGGGGTGGCTTATATAGAGTGCGCCAGGACCCCAGCCATCCTCCGTTACAAGGAGTTCAATGTACATAAAGAGGGGGCGTTACTAATAACGCCAACCATAAAGTGCTATTAATGATCTTAAAGACTACGGAGTGAATGCCTGACCGTTGTTGTTCAGGTCGACTCCTGGACTTTGATAGGTCGAGCGATTCTTGTATGGTCGAGTGGTTGACTGGTCGTGTGACATTAGGAAGGAGGGGTACCCGAACAACTGATTCGTCGAGTGGATTGCACTTGACGCCTTCGTTGGGCACTCCTTGTTGTCTCTTGAGCTTCTTTTGCTTCTAGGGTAGTGACCTTGGGTAGGGTGTATAGGTCAGGCCTGTGACCCTACCCTAGGTCTATATCATCATCAACGGTGGCAGGGTGTTTCACATTCATTCCCATTTCCTGCATGGGACCTAAGCATGCAACCAAGGACATAGATTTGAATTTTCAACCAATTTATATGCATTAGAGCATGTGCATGTAGTTCCAATTTGAATTATGCACATAAATGCATTGAAAAACTCAACTAATGCATAAAAATGTCCAAACGAACCCCTAAAAATCCTAAAAGTTGACACAACACTCTTGTTGTTCTATGTTGACAAGAGAAAATTTTTGAAAGCAATAAGAGGCAATGGATATCGTTTCATCCCCAAAGGTGGGACGTTCCCTGCCGAAACCATCAGGCTTGTTGTGAGAAGCTCTGGTTTGTGAGAAGCATATCCCCAAACCTGCCCCAAATGGGACAAAAAATTTAGCACGGCATGTTGATGACGCTCCATGATAGCATGCCAAGTTTTATGAATTTTAGACGAGTTTTGCATTTACTAGAATTGAAAAACCAGGTATCTCAATGTTGCGGTCAAGTGATGGTGGCAGGGTGTTTGACACTCATTCCCATTTCTTGCATGGGACCTAAGCATGCAACCAAAGACACAGATTTGAATTTTCAACCAATTTATATGCATTAGAGCATGTGACTGTAGTTCACATTTGAATTATGCACATGAATGCATAGAAAACTCAGTTAATGTATAATAATGTCCAAGCAAGCCCCCAAAATCACAAAAATTGACACAACACTCCTGTTGTTTTATGTTGACACTAGGAAAAAAGTTGAAATCGAGAAGAGTTAATGCATATCGTTTCGTCCAGAAAGGTGAAACGTTCCCTATCGAAACCATCAGGCTTTTTGTGAGAAGCTCTGGTTTGTGAGAAGCATATTCCCAAACCTGCCCCAAATGGGACAAAAAATTTACCACGGCATGTTGATGCCGCTCCATGACAGCATGCCAAGTTTCATGAATTTTAGACGAGCTTTGGATTTACTAGAATTTAAAAATCAGGTATCTCAATGTTTGCGGCCGAGTGGTGGTGGCAGGGTGTTTGACATTCATTCTCATTTCTTGCATGGGACCTAAGCATGCAACCAAGGAGACAGATTTGAATTTTCAAATGATTTATATTCATTAGAGCATGTGCATGTATTTCAAATTTGAATTATGCACATGAATGCATAGAAAACTCAGTTAATGTATAAAAATGTCCAAGCGAACCCCGAAAAATCCCAAAAATTGACACAACACTCATGTTGTTCTATGTTGACACTAGGAAAAAAAATTAAATCAAGAAGATGCAATGAATATTGTTTTGTCCAGAAAGGTGAAACGTTCCCTACTGAAACCATCACACTTGTTGTGAGAAGCTCTGGTTTATGAGAAGCTTATACCCAAACCTGCCCCAAATGGGACAAAAAATTTACCACGATATGTTGATGCCGCTCCATGATAGCATGCCAAGTTTCATGAATTTCGGACGACTTTTGGATTTACTAGAATTACAAAAGCAAGTACGTCGACGTTTGCCAGAGAGCCATGGTGCCGTGGTGTTCAAAATTCATCCCCATTTCTTGCATGGGATATAAGCATAAACCCATGGACACATATATGATTTTACAACCCATGTTGGTGCACCGGAGCATGTGCATGTAGTTTAATTTTGAATTGTGCACCTGAAATGGCTAGAAAACCAATTTAATGTATAAAATGTCCAAACGAACCCGGAATAATTCAAATTCTTTTATGACACACATAAAATTGCATGTTCACTGCAGATAAAAGGTCTAGCAATTCAAACACCGTCCATTGCCGCTGTGACCCCATTATGTAATTCAAATCAAGAAGAAAAATCGAGTAGATCCCACACAGTTTATTATGACCAACCGTGTGAGATGCAACACAAAATATCTCAGAGTACCGTCAGAGTATAGTACGCATACGCCTTACACGAGAAGGTGCGAAGGCTAGAGTCCATAGCCTGCTCTAAATAAGGGACCGTGTCTGATGACACTTTGCGCGCCAGTTTTTTCGCTGAAGCAATTCCAAATTTTCGGCTTCCGCGGGAATATCTACCTTCCCGCCCCCTCCCCTTACTGAAAGCCACATTTCCCCTGTTTCCGCCTTCCTTTCCAAGTTGAAAGCTTCACTCATTGCTTGCAGCACCGCCTCCTCGCCGACGACCCTCCTTCACGCTGCTCGGCCTCGCCTATCCAGGCAGGTAATCCACACCCGACCCCCATCCTCCTCCTCCTCCTTCCACATCCCACATGCCCCGACCGTCGGCGTGAGCGCAACACCTTCCACCCAAATCACCAACCCCTCCACCAAATAAGCGCCGCCCTAAGCCATGGTGCACACAGTGTAGCCAGGATCTCAAGGAGCATTTGGCAGCAGAGAAGCAAATCGCGGTCGCACGCGTGGATGAGGTCGCGATGGCTGCCATTCGTGCTGAGCCCCAGATCTTGGAGGAGCACCTCGCTGTTGAGGCCACCATCGACGCCTCGCGCACCGACGCCGTGACGCGATTGGCTGCTTTAAACGACATTTCATGGCGTTTTCTCGAGGCCACCGTCGGTGCCTTCGACGAAGACTACGAGATGTTTTCTCAGGGTTCATGTGCTTACCTCATCTCGTGAGCCAGCAGGTTGGTGCTCGGAGCGGCTCGGGCAACTAACCACTACGATGAGGGCACCCACGATGCAAAGGCCCTTACCCTCTTCCATGTCCAAGGAGCCAATCGTCATCGATATCTCCGACAATGAGTAGCTTGTCTTATTAGCTCACTATAAGGACCCATGTTCAGTTTGCTAGCTACTGCCTTTCCTTAGCAAATTCTAGTGAATTGTGCTATCTACTTTTACCATGCAATCTTCTGCTCTAGTGTATATGTTCTATATGTCGTGCAATGTGGTGTTCAGTTAACTGTTTGGTTCAGTTCTGCAAATGTGATGTTCAATTCTTTAGGGTGTAATTTTCCAAGTTTTCAAGCATGCTTGGTTTGGTTAACTGTCTGATCTTCTATTAGGAGTATGTTATGTTGTGCAATGTGGTGCTCAGTTAATGTTTGGTTCATTTGTTGTGGTGTTTAGTTAACTGTTTGGTTCAATTCTGCAATGTGATGTTCAATTGTTGTGTGTGCTATCTGTTATTGTATACCATGTGAGATATAAATCGAATTTGGCTATACTAAATACATGAGAAACAAATACAATTGCTATATTTCCAAGTTGTTAAGCATGCTTGGTTTGGTTAAATGTCTGATCTTCTATTAAGAGTATCTTATATTGTGCAATGTGGTGCTCAGTTAACATTTGGTTCATTTGTTGTGGTGTTTAGTTAACTGCATGGTTCAATTCTGCAATGCGATGTTCAATTGTTGTGGCTACATTCTGTTATTGTACACCATGTGAGGAATAAATCGAATTTGGTTGCACTTAATACATGAGAAACATATACAAGTGTTATATTTCCTAGTTCTTAATCATGCTTGGTTTGGATAAATGGGTTTTCCATGTGGCTTGAATTAATCTGATGAATCTGCAATGTGCTTATTTTTCATCAACATATTTTCTATACCACTATATAGTGTGCGAACTGCTTCAAATATTAGTCATTGGATATGCCCATCCAACGGTCAAGATATGGCAAATCTGAGCAATATCATCCGTTGGATATAGTTTTTAACTCATAGGATATTGCCACGTGGCCTTCTAATTGAAAACCCAAGTCTACCATCTCATGTGTTCTAGAAGTATCTATCCACATGCTTATCTGATACTCTAATAAAAAGAGGCTAGAACAATCTAGATTCTAGAGAGGTAAGAACCAAGTTGGATCTTGCCCAATATGACTCTAGAAAAGGAAATACATATTCAAATGTATTTTTTCATGCTTTTTATATATATTTAAATGACGTGCAAAGCACGTACAATTTACTAGTACTGATAGCATGTGAACCCTTACTTAACTTGATGAGTAACTACCTTATATGTGTTGCAGGGAAACAATGGGAAGCACTGAGGTTTACAAGATGGTACTAACTATTATACCTTGCCCTTTTTATTCCTTTGCCCCATTTCCCATATAGAGAAGATATTTATGCACATCCTTGTATTTAGGCCTTTCCAAAGCAGTTCACTGATGATTACCTCGCAAACCACCTCTATGGCCTGGAGACGAGGAAAGTTTTCATACAACACTCATGGTTCAATATTGAAGTGTTCCTGAAGAGGATGAAGGATGGACGGTTAATCATCCATAGGCACTGGCCTAAAGTTGCAAAGACCTTCAACATGAATGAAGGCTCAATATTTTCCTTCCGCTTCAGCAGTTTTTCAGATGAGATGCATTTGTCTATGTACCGTCTATGAAGCTAATTTCGAAAGGTTCTAGATGTTACATGTGAAACTTGGTGCTGGTGCAGTTGTGTAATGGGGTAGCTGAGTGCTGAAGCTATATCATGTTGTTACTCAGATGTATTTCAATTATGAAATCCCGCTTCCTTAATATAGGAATGGAATATATTATGTGCTTAATATGAATGTCAATTAGATTAATAAATATATTATTAATATTAGGGAAATTAGCCTGCTAATTGGTCAATTAGCCTGCTAATTGGGTTTTCCAATTGCAAACGGTTATCGAGAAAACACCATGGGCGATGACCATAGGCAACGCACACAGTTTCTAGGAGTAAACCGTGTTGCATCAATGAATAATCACACACGACATTCTCTTGAAAACTATTTGCGTTACGCCACCTTGCGCAAACGTTTTCCTTCGAGTGACTATGTGGGATGTATATACGAATAGAAACGTTTAGCATTGACAGACTGTGTGGGATGCACTTACGACCGGAAACGATTTCACCTGTATAATTGTATATTTTAGCACTAGTGTACGTATAACCGTATTTGGTGGCTCGCCGGTTGCACACGGCCTCATTTTGTCGAGTGTGTGTGCCAGGAGGGCATATCCCCGACGGTTTCTGGGTCGTGTGGGAAGGATCCCCCTATCACAGTCACTCACTAGGTGACGGTTCCGAACGCCGTCGCGGAAGGGGATTAAAAACCGTTTGTATAGCACCTCGTTGTACCAGTGTACATGTACATGCAATAGCTAACCATAACGGTTTAAAAAAATCATATTTGTGTACTTGTGTGTGAGTTAATTCCATGTGCAATAAATTAGAAGGAATTTTCAGACATATTGGTCTCACGGCATGGACACATGCATGGAGTGCCATGGCATTTTAATTCCAAAAAGTTAGAAAATGATCAGAAAAACATGAAACCTTGCATGATGTAATGTCATGCCACCAAGGTGATTTAGTAAAAAAAATGGCCTGTTTGATGAAAGTTTGGACACACACCCCTCACAAGCCAGAGCAACTCACTAGAAGGTTCATGGTTCCGAGAGGGAACAATGCATGTTTGATGACGAATGGGAGATAACTTACTCTTACGGCCTTCAAATTTTTTTCTACGTGTAACGTGCACTAATACAACTGTCATTGCAAAATTTGGAAAATTTCAAGGGTCATTTGACCTTTTGAAGACATTTAAGTGATTTTCTAACCATTTAATGACTGTAATTCAAATTAGAACTACCACTACTGCATGTTGCTGCTAACTCGACACTACAATCAGAGACCCTTCGACGAAACTATGTGTGATGCAATAATCACAAACGGTGGTGTAAAAAACCGTCAAAAGGGTGCAAAACGTTTGCGATGACGGATGCATCAAACACGGTTCAACTTTTTGTTGCGTGTGTGAAGCAGGGCATACGGTTGATCCAGACGAACTGTTTGCGATTAGAGAGAACAACAAAAACGGGGAGACATATCAATGTGTGTGCAATATACGGCATACAGTTCGCTCCGATGAACTGTTTGCTATTAGGGAAGGAAACCGAAACAGTCAGCCAGATCAAGGTGTGTGTGATATACGGCATACGGTTTAGCCGAATGAAATGTTTTTGATTAGGGAAGAGAACATAAACGGTTCAACTCAACAAGATGTGTGCAATATGCGGCAAAAAGGCCCAGAGGTTAATTTGACATACATGACTTATAAGTTTTATAGAAATCATATCATTTTTTTGGAAAACATTTAGTTGCGTTGAATGTATAAAGTGCTCCGTCCTATTAGTTGAATTAACCTCAAGGTCCATGTTTTGGAAACATGTCGTAAAGTAACGGGATAGACCTTCATTCAAGCCAATCAACATGTGTTCAAAAAAATTATCAAAAAGTAACGAAATAGACCTTCTTCAAGCCAATCAACATGTGTACAAAAAACAAAAAAAATGTAGGATCCCTCTTTGCAAGGAACTTTTCCTCGGCAAGGAACTGCTTCATAGTTTGGATGGAGCTCTCCACCGTGACCGGATCGTTCGCGTACACCACCGAGAGGGCCTTCCCCCTCACGTGGGTGTCCACTACATGATGCATGGTGAACTGCCCACCGTTGTCATCGCCGGCCATTGGGAGCGCCATTGGAGCCACGGGGATCGCCATTTGACCTTTTGAAGACATTTAAGTGATTTTCTAGCCATTTAATGACCGTAATTCAAATTCGAACTACATCTACATGCAACGGATAACCATAATGGTTTGAAAAATCATATTTGTGTACTTGTTTGCGAGTTAATTCCATGTGCAGTAAATTAGATGGAATTTCAAACATATTGGTCTCACGGCATGGACACATGCATGGAGTGCCATGGCATTTTAATTCCAAAAAATTAAAAAATGATCAGAAAAACATGACACCTTGCTTGATGTAATGTCATGCCACCAAGTTGATGTGGTAAAAAATTGGCCTGTTTGACGAAAGTTTGGACACACACCCCTCACAAACCGGAGCAACTTACTAGAAGGCTCGTGGTTCCGAGAGGGAACAGTGCATGTTCGATGACGAACGGGAGATAGCTTCCTCTTACGGCCTTGAAATTTTTTCTATGTGTAACATGCACTAATACATCTGTTATGTTCCAGGGGTCATTTGACCTTTTGAAGACATTTAAGTGATTTTCTAGCCATTTAATGACCGTAATTCAAATTTAAACTACATCTACATGCAATGGATAACCATAACGGTTTGAAAAATCATATTTGTGTACTTGTGTGCGAGTTAAAAAAATCATCAAATGATGTAAATATCTCGTGTTTAAAAAAGAAAATGTAAAATCTGCCAAGACAACCGGCCCCACACAATTGGCACTCTATTTCGCGCCTGGAGGTTTGGAAGTTGAGTGGCGGGCGTTATTAATCAGACACGGTTCTGCATAGGGAACCGTCAGCTATTATGTTCACACACGGATTTTGCTGCGGGAATCGTGTGTAGTTCACACTACAGTACTCGTAAATTCCAGCGACCAGCGTGTGTACTGTTCCCGTCAATCTAGATTCCGGCCGCCAATAAATACTACCTTTCTCATGTCATCCCGCCTGTATTCTCATCAAGATCCTCCCCTTGCTCGCCCTCTCTCTCTCTCTCAAATCTCTGCCATGGCACCGCCGGTCTGCCCACGCGCCGACGAGGAGTCACCGCCCCCCGAGGACGCTCACTCGAAGAGCAATGACAAGGACACCTACGCGCCGCCGAATGAGGTTGCGCCGGACACCCCAACTTTTGATTGGTTTTGGGGCTAGTATGATCTTTGTCTTTGGAAGTCGCTGTCACCGGCTGAGAAAGCCAAGCAAGTGGTTTCAAGAAGGAGATGGAGGAGGAGGATGCCAGGTACCAGGCGGCCTGTGAAGCCCGTGATGTTGCCTGGGAAAAGGAGCCGGTAGAGCTTTGGGGGCGGGCGCGTCGCCGTGTGGAGGAGGTGTACGAAGACGGGTACTTTGCAAGGAAGGCCAAAGGCACTAGGAACCTCGTCGCTGTGTGGAGCTGGGACGATAAGCTCCAGTGTGCTACCGACGAGGAGCTCTGGTGGGCGCCCAACAAAATGGCAAGATCGTTCGCACTCGTCCGCCTGCAAGAGGCAGATCGGTACATCAAGCGCTGCGAGGCGAAGGAGGCGGAGTACTGTCTCCACGCTGGGAAGACGCCGCGCACTAGAGAGCTGCTAGCGAGGGGTAGCCGGAATACTGGCCCCAGGAGGGATTATTAGTTTTAGTATTGTTCGTTTTCCATTTTATGCATTGTACCTAATAGTTAAGTATCATCACGTATATGTGATGATATTATATATTCTGTGATGAACTAATGAACAATTCATATTATATATATTATGAATTCCATTTTCTATCTGTTTTTGTATACTAATTTGAATCTATCTTTTATCATCCACATATACAGAATGGAAAGCATATAAACACACATTGAAACAGAACATATAAGAACGGAAAACATAGTACACACATTGAAACAGAGCAATAAACAGAGCAATACTATGATTTCTGTGAATACATAGCTATCCATGTCAAAACGACTCAACAAAATAAAACACGTCCATGAGACCATGACCAACAGCCCTTGCCTACGGTAGCTCTTGGCTCTGCCTGAACTCGTACAGGCGTTCGTCCAAGCGGTCGACATGCTCGTGGTACATCTGGAGCGCGATCTCGAGCTCCAAGTTGGCTATTTCATCAGAGATCACCACCTCGAGGGTGCGATGGCCATGTTCTTCTACTGCGCCTAGGTGGACACCTGGGCCAAGGAGGCAGTCGAGCCAACTGACCAGCGCGTTGGCATCGAGCGGGCCACGGACAAGGCGAATGGCGCGACCCCTGCGAATGTTGCGGCGGGCATCCGGTGCAAGTACGGCGCGGCCGGCCTCTGGTGCAAGTATGGCGCAGAGGGCCTGTGCCCACTCTTGGCGAGGAATGGGGGTACTGACGGGACGTGTACCCAGCTGCGATGCCCTGTCGACAGCAGGCAAGCACCGACGGATCCGCTCTTGTTGTGCGGCGTGCCGCGCCTCTCGCTCTGCGGCGCTCCAACAGTATCGCCGTGCGGCGAGCCACAACCTATCGGCACGGACGCGCCTAGCTTGCTCTGCGGCGCGCCATCGATCATGTTATGCGGTGAGCTGCAGCCTCTCGGCGCTGACATGCCTATCTTGATCCGCGGCGCTGAAGCGCCATGCTCCAAGGGTCTGCTCAACCCTGGCGATGACGCGCATCACGGCATCGTCAATCGCATTGTCGGGGAGCGCTGCGGTCTCGACGGGCCATGGCGCCTTCTGGTTTTCCTTGTCGATGAGGTTGATGGCAAAGGCGGCGCTTTGGTGGGTTGGCATGCTTGGAAAAGGTGGATATGCTATAGGCTGCGCTTGTTGCCTCCGTGCGTCGCGCCACGCCTAGGTTTATGCGCAATATCGCTGGGTGGCGGGAAATGGTGACGTGTTCATAAAACCCATCAAATAATGGAAACTTAGCATATAAGGAACATCGAGCTAGCACAAGAAGTAGATGATGATGAAATGAACATGGACCACACTAGGGAACCCGTCGGTGATGAATTCATCAATCGCAAACGGTTGTACACTAGCAAGCGTTTGCCCACAACACACACGGCTTACTCCATCACAAATAGGTCAGATAGATCAACTGTATGCCATGTATACACATTGTCAAAAAGTAATGCGGTAGACCTTCTTTAACATGTGTTAAAAAATAAATAAAAATAAAAAACAAGGACCTCGAGGTTAAATTAACTCATGGGATGGGTCATATTAGTCACTTAATTTGACAAATATGACCCATCCTATCAGTTAATTTAACATCGACACAACTTCCCATCCAGTCACCCATCTAATGCCTGCTCCAGCCTGAGCACACTTAACTTCAGAGTTCTCTTACATGAGCTATTGGTGGAACAGCTAGTCCTTGTTGATATAAGATGCCTCTTTGCATCCTTATGGCGTATCCGGATGACCGCCCATCCCCCAATTGACAATAGATGTTGTGTAGATAGAGCATATCACATACGTCTTATTAGAAGCAATCGTCTGTGTTATTATCGGTCTTTGCACACATTTCTGATTACAGACATGTTGGCTGCGTATCACACACATCTTGTTATATTGAACCATTTCCGTTCTCCTTCTTAACGCAAACAATTCATCCGAGTGAACCGCATGCTGTATATCGCACACACCTTGATCTGGCTGACCGTTTCTTTTGTGTTGCCTAATCACAAACAGTTCATCTGAATGAAGTGTATTCTGTATATCGCACGCACCTTCATCTGGCAGCCCGTTTCTTTTGTTCCTCCTTATCACAAATGGTTAATTTAACTGAACCGTATGCTCTGCATCTCACACGGAACCAAAATTTGAACCGTGTTTGATGCATCCGTCATTGCAAACGTTTTGGACCTTTTTAACGGGTTTTTTACACCACTGTTTGCGATTATTGCATCGCACACAGTTTCGTCGAAGGGTCTTTGATCGTAGTGTCGCGTTAGCAGCATCCTGCAATAGTGTTTATTATTGCCTCTAGGGCATATTTCCTTCAATTCTCTTTCGCCTTGGGCCTGGTGGGCCCCTGTCTAGTTGAGAGGCTAGGCTCCTATGGATGATCCACCCTCGGTGTATTGCATCGTCAATAGCCTTGATGCTTGTACTTGTCAACCTCCAACGACATTGTAGAGCACTCGGGCCCAGGAACCCTGACCACCATATCAATTACTTACGCATTCCCATCATCCACCATCTCCTCCTAGTCGCTGTCCTCTAGAACGATGGTGGTTGGCGCCACTGTGATGCCCACCTTGTCAGCAAGAGCTGCGGCATACATGTACTTGGCCCATATAGCTCCCTGACCTAGATCGACCGACTCCTCACCCACAACGGTATGTCTACTTACAATGCGCCTTTGACTCGGTCAGGTAAAAGCATCTTCATCTCTGTCTTTCCACCGCCTATGAGAGCACAACTTGTGCCTCTTTGATCATGTCGTCCACATTCTTGAACCGACATCACACATCAATAGACTACACAAACTTCATGTGGTCGCCGTGTGAGCACCCAAGGATCAGTGTTGTCCATCTAGGGCTGGTGGGGAAAGGGGTCATGGCGGTGGAGCGATAGCGAGACATAGAGTAAGACATGGAAGAGCGAATGGTAGGAGGTAGAGAGAGAGAGAGAGAGAGAGAGAGAGAGAGAGAGCTGCTGAGAAGCTCATTGACCCTGTTTTTGTTTACTACATTTTGACATCTATTGATCTTGTTCAATGCAGTGCTCTACTGAGAAGCTGCTTCGGTCAACTCTTAGAAGGGCAAGGAGGTGGTGGAGGTCAGCAGCGCCCCCACAGGGTGTTGAACTACAACCATTTCCATGAGGACTCATGCCCAAATCACTTCTACAAGATCATTCTTGCACCTAGTTTGGACTGCCTGCCATGCCCACTAGCTTCATCGAGCACGTGACCACCGTCTTGTCAGAAGTTGCCTTGGACCTTTAAGTTATTATCTTTTCTATTGTGTGTTAGTTTACTTTAACGTTGGACCATTAGTTCAAGACTTTGTCGTGTATGACTACGGCCTAAGACTTTTGCATATTATCTTGAGTGCCTATGACTATGTTGTGCATAAGGCCGAGTGTTCGTAACCTCGTCACTCCAATAAGAGATTTTACCAGACCGCATGTCTTGTGAGATTAAGCTTCTTATGTCTCAGCGAAGCTCTTGTATTACTCACATAGAGCGGTCTCAAAATTCTGTAAGCCATGCATTGGCAGCTTTTGGTAGGCCACAGATCGAACTATGGCGTGGTTAGGTTCAGGCCTGGATGAGATTATTAAACTCTATGAAACTAGTTGTAGCATTTCTACATGAGTAATATAAGTGCTTTTCCGCCAAAAAAGAAAACACTTTTTTTGCGGTTGAAAAATGTATTACTCAAATGGCAGAATCACCACAGTCTGCAATACAAAGATCGAGTACCTCTGACAGGCCAGAGTTTAACCAAACTATAGTTCTACTTTTTGTCCTAGCAAATTTTGCCAAGAAATCATTGACAAAATTCTGGTCCCGAGAAATATGTGACACAAAGGTCGTCCGAAGACTCAACAGAAGTTTGATCTCCCGCACCAAGGAACAAAGATGGATCTATCCCTATCCTCCTCATTGAGCATATTAACTGCTACTAAAGAGTTCATCTCCACATGAATAGGAAGCTCCGTTCTCTGAATGGCAATCGACAACCCCTCCATGCACGCACAAAGCTCTGACTCAAGAGCATTCCTGCAGGAGAATAGCTCTCTACAAGATGAGAAAATGATTTTAGCATTACTATCCCGAAGAACCATACTGGCGCCGGCTCGACCATCAGACCAAGAACCGTCTATATTCAGTTTTCTCCATCCCTCCTTCGGCTTAGACCATTTCATTGTTGCCCCTATGCCGATTGTCGCATGCTAGGTATTGACGGAATCTTCGTAAGAAATCACCTGTTTACCTTTTGCTGGATCACATTCAGAATTTTGCAGCACCAACAGAGAGTCTAAATAGCTCATTAAAAGCCTCCTTGAAACATCCATAGGCGCTGGTTCTTTCTGATGTGCTAATTCATTCTGGTTGTGCCATACCCTCCATAAGGTCATCAGCAGCATGCATCTCTGAATATTAGATAGTGGGTGTAAAGCTTCAAGTAGCCATTCCGTTCCTGTGTTGCTTACTTCCTCAATCTTTGGTAAGCTCCAACTCGACGACTGATGTCTACTACACAACCTTCTTCTTTTAGACGTTTGTTGGGCCTGCAAGTGCATAGGTTTGTAGGACAGTAGCAAATTTCCCTGAAGTGGATGACCTAAGGTTTATCAATCCGTAGGAGGCGTAGGATGAAGATGGTCTCTCTCAAGCAATCCTGTAACCAAATAACAAAGAGTCTCTTGTGTCCGCAACACACCCAATACAATGGTAAATTGTATAGGTGCACTAGTTCAGCGAAGAGATGGTGATACAAGTGCAAAATAGATGGTAGATATAGGTTTTTGTAATCTGAAATAATAAAAACAGCAAGGTAACTAATGATAAAAGTGAGCGTAAACGGTATTGCAATGATAGGAAACAAGGCCTAGGGTTCATACTTTCACTAGTGCAAGTTCTCTCAACAATAATAACATAATTGGATCATATAACAATCCCTCAACATGCAACAAAGAGTCACTCCAAAGTCACTAATAGCAGAGAACAAACATAGATATTATGGTAGGGTACGAAACCACCTCAAAGTTATTCTTTCGGATCGATCTATAAAAGAGTTCGTACTAGAATAACAACTTAAGATACAAATCAACCAAAACCCTAATGTCACCTAGATAGTCCATTGTCACCTCAAGTATCCATGGGCATGATTATACGATATGCATCACACAGTCTCAGATTCATCCAACCAACATAAAAGTACTTCAAAGAGTGCCCCAAAGTTTCTACAGGAGAGTCAAGAACATGTGCCAACCCCTATGCATAGGTTCCCAATGTCACGAGACCCGCAAGTTGATCACCAAAACATACATCAAGTGGCACATGATATCCCATTGTCACCACAGATAATCACGGCAAGGCATACATCAAGTGTTCTCATAAAAGACTCAATCTGATAAGATAACTTCAAAGGGGAAACTCAATTCATCACAAGAGAGTAGAGGGGGAGAAACATCATAAGATCCAACTATAATAGCAAAGCTTGGGATACATCAAGATCGTGCCATGGAGGAACACGAGAGAGAACACGAGAGAGAGAGATCAAACACATAGCTACTGGTACATACCCTCAGCCCCGAGGGTGAACTACTCCCTCCTCGTCATGGATAGCACCGGGATGATGAAGATGGCCATCGGTGATGGGATCCCCCTCTGACAGGGTGCCGGGAAGGGCTCCCGAGAGGTTTTTGGTGGCTACAGAGGCTTGCGGCAGTGGAACTCCCGATCTATCTTCTGTTCTGGAAGTTTTACGATACGTAGGTATATATGGGTGCAAGGGGTACGTCGGTGGACCAAGGGGGGGGCACGAGGCAGGGGGCGCGCCCAGGGGGCGCCCCCCACCCTCGTGACCGCCACTGTTACGTCTTGGAGTAGGGTCCAAGTCTCCTGGATCACGTTCGGTGAGAAAATCACATTTCCGAAGGTTTTATTCCGTTTGGACTCCGTTTGATATTCTGTTTCTTCGAAACACTGAAATAGGCAAAAAACAGCAATTCTGGGCCGGGCCTCCGGTTAATAGGTTAGTCCCAAAAATAATATAAAAGTGGAAAATAAAGCCCAATATAGTCCAAAACAGTAGATACAGTAGCATGGAGCAATCAAAAATTATAGATACGTTGGAGACGTATCAACGACATACAATGCCAAAGTTGTGCAGCAATGGGACATCGACACAAAGCATGGAAAGTGTCTTCAGTCTCTCGCCCACAAACAGGGCAGGTTGCCTCAGTCTCCAGTCCTTGTTTGTATTTATTCTGCCAAGTGGGTAACGAGTTCACCGAGATGCGCCAAGCGAAATTCTTTACCGTCTGTGGCACCATGCTCTTCCAAATCAACTTCCAGCAGGCTCGCCTTCCATCAGGTGCCGTACTTGAAGCCTGTGTTGTAGTTCTACAAGACTCATCAAAAGCCAGATCATAAGCTAACTTAACAGGAAAAAACTCCATTAGTTGTTGGCCCCCATGCGATCACATCTTCACCACCTCTCGGACATGCTCGAATTTTCATGATTTCCATAGTGTCACAGGGTAAAAAGAAAGACAGTAGCATGTTCACATTCCAGGAGCCATTGTCATTCAAAAGCTACCTCAACCTGCATAATCCTTGTGGTGAAATTGGTCTATATGAAAACGGTCTTGGGATCCAACTGTCCCTCCACATTCTGATGCTCTTTCCATCTCCAACCCGCCAGATCAGGCCTTTCTTGAGTAAATCAAGTCGATGACTAACCATAGTCCCTGTAGACGACGCATTCCCAGGAAACAC
This sequence comes from Triticum dicoccoides, assembly GCF_002162155.2. Taxonomy (NCBI): domain Eukaryota; kingdom Viridiplantae; phylum Streptophyta; class Magnoliopsida; order Poales; family Poaceae; genus Triticum; species Triticum dicoccoides. The sequence goes on from NC_041383.1 coordinate 431,728,528, forward strand.
AATATCTTCAAGTTTGCCATTCGGATAATATTTACTTTTTAACAGTCGAGCGCATAGACTATCCGGCCTAGTCAATAGTCTCCAAGCCTGTCGAGCCAGGAGGGTTTGGTTAAACAAACGAAAATCTCTAAATCCAGCACCTCCTTTGCACTTGGGCTGTTGCAACATCTGCCAAGACTTCCAATGAACTTTATGTTTCCCCTTAGCGGCTCCCCAATAAAAGCTCCTCACCATCTCAGTTAGTTCATCACTTACTGAAAAAGGAAGTTTGAAGACCCCCATAACATATACCGGTAGTGCTTCAGCAACTGATTTGGTAAGCACTTCTCTGCCTGGCTGGGTGAGATGACCATCACCCCACTGTATTAGACTCTTCATAAGTTGTTTCTGCAGGTTTTGGAATCTCCCTTTTGACATCCTGCCATTCGGAGTTGGAAGACTGAGATATTTCTCTTCAAAACTAAAGTTTGTTATGTTTAGCACGTCCCAAACATCATCCTGTGAGTTGACTCCACATGCATCTTGCTACGTCTTGAGCTTGCGTTGGTTTTCCTTGAAGAGGAAAGGGTGATGCAGCAATAGTAGCGTAAGTATTTCCCTCAGTTTTTGAGAACCAAGGTATCAATCCAGTAGGAGGCTCCTCAAAAGTCCCACGCACCTACACAAATAAACAAGAACTCGCAACCAACGCAATAAAGGGGTTGTCAATCCCTTCAAGGCCACTTGCGAAAGTGAGATCTGGTATAGATAGTATGATAAGATAAATATATTTTTGGTATTTTATAATATATATTGGAAAGTAAAGATGCAAATAAAAGTAGATTGAAAGCTTATATGATAAAAGATAGACCCGGGGGGCATAGGTTTCACTAGTGGCTTCTCTCAAGATAGCATAAGTATTACGGTGGGTGAACAAATTACTGTCGAGCAATTGATAGAAAAGCAAATAATTATGAGATTATATAGGCATGATCATGTATATAGGCATCACGTCCGTGACAAGTAGATTGACTCCTGCCTGCATCTACTACTATTACTCCACACATCGACCACTATCCAGCATGCATCTAGAGTATTAAGTTCATAAAGAATAGAGTAACGCATGAAGAAAGATGACATGATGTAGAGGGATAAACTCATGCAATATGATATAAACCCCATCTTTTTATCCTCGATGGCAACAATACAATACGTGCCTTGTTGCCCCTGCTCTCACTGGGAAAGGACACCGCAAGATTGAACCCAAAGCTAAGCACTTCTCCCATTGCAAGAAAGATCAATCTAGTAGGCCAAACCAAACTGATAATTCCAAGAGACTTGCAAAGATAACTTAATCACACATAAAAGAATTCAGAGGAGATTCAAATATTTCTCATAGATAAACTTGATCATAAACCCACAATTCATCGGATCTCGACAAACACACCGCAAAAAGAGTTACATCGAATAGATCTCTAAGAAGATCAAGGAGAACATGGTATTGAGATCCAAAGAGAGAGAAGAAGCCATCTAGATAATAACTATGGACCCGAATGTCTGTGGTAAACTACTCACAACTCATCGGAGAGGCTATGGTGTTGATGTAGAAGCCCTCCGTGGTTGATTCCCCCTCCGGCGGAGCACCGACGAAGGCTCCAAGATGGGATCTCGCGGATACAGAAGGTTACGGTGGTGGAAATTGTTTTTCGTGGTCGCCTTTGATGTTCTCGGGGTACGTGGGTATATATAGGAGGAAGAAGTAGGTTGGTGGATGCCCGAGGGGGCCATGAGATTGGGGGCGCGCCCTCCACCCTCGTGGCCTCCTCGATTGTTTATTGACTTGCACTCCAAGTCCTCTCGATCACGTTTGTTCCAAAAACATCGCTCCCGAAGGTTTCATTCCGTTTGGACTCCGTTTGATATTCCTTTTCTTCGAAACACTGAAATAGGCAAAAAAACAGCAATACGGGCTGGGCCTCCGGTTAGTAGGTTAGTCCCAAAAATGATATAAAAGTGTAAAGTAAAGCCCATAAACATCCAAACAGGTAATATAATAGCATGGAACAATCAAAAATTATAGATACGTTGGAGATATATCAAGCATCCCCAAGCTTAATTCCTGCTCGTCCTCAAGTAGGTAAATGATAAAAACAGAATTTTTGATGTGTAATGCTACCTAGCATAATTCTCAATGTAATTTTCTTTATTGTGGCATTATTATTCAGATCCAAGTGATTCAGGATAAAAGCTTATAAAACATAAAAATAGTAATACTCGAAGCATACTAACAAATAATCATGTCCTATCAAAATAGCATAGCCAAAGAAAGCTTATCCCTACAAAATCATATAGTTAGGCCATGCTTCATTTTCATCACACAAAATACTCCCATCATGCACAACCCCGATGATGAGTCGAGCAGTTAGTTCATACTTTTTAACGCGCTTCAGCTTTTTCAACTCTTACACAATACATGAGCGCAAGCCATGGACATAGCACTATGGTGGTATATGGTGGTGATTACGAGGACAAAAAGGGAGAAGATAGTCTCACATCAACTAGGCATATCAACGGGCTATGGAGATGCACATCAATAGATATCAATGTGAGAGAGTAGGGATTGCCATGCAACGGATGTACTAGAGCTATAAATGTATGAAAGCTCAACAAAAGAAACTAAGTGGGTGTGCATCCAACTTGCTTGCTCACGAAGACCTAGGGCATTCTGAGGAAGCCCATCATTGGAATATACAAGCCAAGTTCTATAATGAAAAATTCCCACTAGTATATGAAAGTGACAACACAAGAGACTCTCTATCATGAAGATCATGATGCTATTTCGAAGCACAAGTGTAGAAAAGAGATAGTAGCATTGTCCCTTCTCTCTTTTTCTCTCATTTTTTTATTTGGCCTTTCCTTTTTTTATTTGGTGGGCTCTTTGGCCTCTTTTTTATAAAATTCCAAAGTCTCATCCCGACTTGTGGGGGAATCATAGTCTTCATCATCCTTTCCTCACTTGGGACAATGCTCTAATAATGAAGATCATCACACTTTTATTAATTTACAACTTGAGAATTACAACTCAACACTTAGAACAAAATATGACTCTATATGAATGCCTCCGGCGGTATACCGGGATATGCAATGAATCAAGAGTGACATGTATGAAAATTATGAGGGTGGCCTTGCCACAAATACAATGTCAACTACATGATCATGCAAAGAGCAATATGACAATGATGGAGCGTGTCATAATAACGAAACGGTGGAAAGTTGCATGGCAATATATCTCGGAATGGCTATGGAAATGCCATAATAGGTAGGTATGGTGGCTGTTTTGAGGAAGGTAAATAATGGGTGCATGATACTGGCAAAAGTTGCGTGGCACAATAGAGGCTAGCAAAGTTGAATGGTGAGTGTGCGTATATCCATGGACTCACATTAGTCATAAAGAACTCATATACTTATTACAAAAGTCTACTTGCGCTCAATGCAAAGTACTACTACATATGCCCCTAGAGGGATAGATTGCTAGGAAAAGACCATCTCTCGTCCCCGACTGCCACTCATAAGGAAGACAATCAAAAGAGCACCTCATGCAACAAATTTGTCACACAACTTTTACCATACGTGCATACTACGGGACTTGCCAACTTCAACACAAGTATTTCGAAATTTCATAATTACCCACTAGCATGACTCTAACATTACCACCTTTATATCTCAAAACAATTATCAAGCATCAAATTGATCCTAGTGTTTAATGCACTTTCTATGATAGTTTTTATTATACCCAACTTGGATGCTCATCATTCTAGGACCAAATTCATAACCATAGCAAATACCATGCTGTTCTAAAAGACTCTCAAAATAATATAAGTGAAGCATGAGAGATCAACAATTTCTTCAAAATTAAGCCACCGCCTTGCTCTAAAAGATATAAGTGAAGCACTAGAGCAAAAACTATCAAGCTCAAAAGATATAAGTGAAACACATAGAGTATTCTAATAAATTCTAATCAAGTGGGCTTCTCCCAAAAGGTGTGTACTGCAAGGATGATTGTGTAAAACTAAAAAGCAAAGACTAATATAATACAAGATGCTCCAAGCAAAACACATATCATGTGGCGAATAAAAATATAGCTCCAAGTAAAGTTACCAATAAACGAAGACGAAAGAGGGGATGCCTTCCGGGGCATCCCCAAGCTTAGGCTTTTGGCTATTCTTGAATATCTTGGGGTGCCATGGACATCCCCAAGCTTAGGCTCTTGCCACTCCTTATTCCATAGTCCATCAAATCTTTATCCAAAACTTGAAAACTTCACAACACAAAACTCAACAGGAAATCTCATAAGCTCCGTTAGTGAAAGAAAGAAAAACAACCACATAAGGTACTGTAATGAACTCATTCCTTATTTTTATTGGTGTTAAACCTACTGTATTACAAGTTCTCTATGGTTCATACCACTTAATACTAGCCATAGATGCATCAAAATAAGCAAACAACACACGAAAAACAGAATCTGTCAAAAAGAGAACAGTCTGTAGAAATCTGTAACTCTCGAATACTTTTGGAACTCTAAAAATCCTACCAAAATAGGAAGTCCTGGGCAATTTGTATATTGATATACATAAAAAAGAATCAACGCAAAAGCACGTTTCTGTGAGTTACTAAAATTATTTTCCTGCGCGCAAAGTTTCTGTTTTTCAGCAGAATCAAATTAACTATCACCATAGGTTATCCTATAGGTTCTACTTGGCACAAACACTAAATAAAACATGAAAACACATCTAAACAGAAGTTAGGTGCAAAATTTATTACTAAACAGAAACAAAAACAAAAAACACAAATAAAATTGGGTTGCCTCCCAACTAGCGCTATCGTTTAACGCCCCTAGCTAGGCATAAAAGCGAGGATAGATCTAAGTAGTGCCATCTTTGGCACTCAATTCATAAGTAGCTCGCATGATAGATTGATAGGGTAATTTAACTTTCTTTCTTGTAAAGTGCTCCTTGCCTTTCCTTAATGGAAATTGGAGTCTAATATTCCCTTCCTTCATATCAATAATCGCACCAATCATTCTAAGGAAAGCTCTACCAAGAATAATAGGACAAGAAAGATTGCAATCTATATCAAGAACGATAAAATCTACGGGCACCAAATTCCTATTTGCAATAATCGTAACATCATTGATCCTTCCCATTGGATTTTTAATGGTGGAATCCGCAAGGTGCAAATCTAAAGAGCAATCATCAAGATCATGGAAACCTAGAATATCACATAAAGTTTTCGGAATCGTGGAAACACTAGCACCCAAATCAATTAAAGCATAACACTCATGATCTTTAATTTTAATATTTATAGCAGGTTCCCACTCATCATAAATTTTTCTAGGTATAGAAACTTCCAAATTAAGTTTTTCATCAAAAGATTGCGTCAAGGCATCAACAATATGTTTGGTAAAAGCTTTATTTTGACTATAAGCATGTGGAGAATTCACAACGGATTGCAACAAGGAAATACAATCTTCTAAAGAACAATTATCATAATTAAATTCCTTGAAATCCAAGATAGTGGGTTCAATACTATTTAAAGTCTTGACCTCTCCAATCCCACTTTTACCAAATTTAGCATCAAGATCTAAAAACTCTGAATCATTGGGACGCCTTTTAACTAAAGTTGACTCATCTCCAGTCCCATCATTATTAAGATTCATATGGCAAAACAAAGATATAATAGGGGACACATCAATAACTTTAAGATCTTCATCATTATTTTCATGGAAACTAGAAGAACACGCCTTTATAAAGCAATCTTTCTTAGCACGCAATCTAGCAGTTCTTTCTTTGCAATCATCAATGGAAATTCTCATAGCTTTGAGAGACTCATTGATATCATGCTTAGGAGGAGTAGATCTATGTTTCAAATAATCAACATCAAGCGAGAGTCTATCAACGTTCCTAGCCAAATCATCAACTTTGAGCAATTTTTCTTCAAGCAAGGCTTTAAAATTCTTTTGAGAGATCATAAATTCTTTAACACTATTATCAAAATCAGAGGGCATCTTATTAAAATTACCATAAGAATTATTGAAGGAATTTCCATAATTATTAGAGGAATTACTAGGGAACGGTCTAGGATTAAAGTTTCCTCTATAAGCATTGTTTCCAAAATTATTCCTACCAACAAAATTCACATCCATAGATTCATTATTATTCTCAATCAAAGTAGACAAAGGCATATCATTGGGATCAATAGGAGCACTCTTAGTAGCAAACAATTTCATAAGTTCATCCATCTTTCCACTCAAAACATTAATTTCTTCTATAGCATGCACTTTTTTACTAGTAGATCTTTTGGTGTGCCATTGAGAATAATTAGCCATAATATTATCAAGGAGTTTTGTAGCTTCTCCTAAGGTGATTTCCATAAATGTGCCTCCCGCGGCCGAATCTAAAAGATTTCTAGAAGCAAAATTCAATCCGGCATAAAAAAAATTGTATGATCATCCATAAATTCAAACCATGAGTAGGGCAATTGCGAATCATCAATTTCATTCTTTCCCAAGATTGGGCAACATGCTCATGATCAAGTTGTTTAAAATTCATAATATCGTTCCTAAGAGAGATGATCTTAGCGGGAGGAAAATACTTAGAGATAAAGCATCTTTGCACTTATTCATGAATCAATATTATTCTTACGCAAAGACGAAAACCAAACTTTAGCATGATCTCTAAGTGAAAATGGAAATAACTTCAATTTAACAATATCATTATCCATATCTTTCTTCTTTTGCATCTCACACAAATCAACAAAGTTGTTTAGATGGGTAGCGGCATCTTCACTAGGAAGGTCGGAGAATTGATCTTTCATAACAAGATTCAGCAAAGCAGCAATGATTTCACAAGACTCAACATCATTAAGAGGAGCAATCGGAGTGCTAAGGAAATCATTATTATTGGTATTGGAGAAATCACACAATTTGGTATTATCTTGCGCCATTGCGACAAGTAATCCAACACACAAGCAAACAAAAAGGCAAACGAAAGAGAAAGGAGATTGGGAAAGAGAGGGCGAATAAAATGGCAAGGGTGAAGTGGGGGAGAGGAAAATGAGAGGCAAATGGCAAATAATGTAAATGCAAGGGAGATGAGTTTGTGATGGGTACTTGGTATGTCTTGACTTGAGCGAACACCTCCCCGGCAACGGAGCCAGAAATCCTTCTTGCTACGTCTTGAGCTTGCGTTGGTTTTCCTTGAAGAGGAAAGGGTGATGCAGCAATAGTAGCGTAAGTATTTCCCTCAGTTTTTGAGAACCAAGGTATCAATCCAGTAGGAGGCTCCTCAAAAGTCCCACGCACCTACACAAACAAACAAGAACTTGCAATCAACGCAATAAAGGGGTTGTCAATCCCTTCAAGGCCACTTGCGAAAGTGAGATCTGATAGAGATAGTATGATAAGATAAATATATTTTTGGTATTTTATAATATAGATTGGAAAAGTAAAGATGCAAATAAAAGTAGATTAAAAGCTTATATGATAAAAGATAGACCCCGGGGCCATAGGTTTCACTAGTGGCTTCTCTCAAGATAGCATAAGTATTACGGTGGGTGAACAAATTACTGTCGAGCAATTGATAGAAAAGTGAATAATTATGAGATTATCTAGGCATGATCATGTATATAGGCATCACGTCCGTGACAAGTAGACCGAATCCTGCCAGCATCTAGAGTATTAAGTTCATAAAGTATTACTATTAAGTTCATAAACAACATAGTAACGCATTAAGAAAGATGACATGATGTAGAGGGATAAACTCATGCAATATGATATAAACCCCATCTTTTTATCCACGATGGCAACAATACAATACGTGCCTTGCTGCCCCTGCTGTCACTGGGAAAGGACACCGCAAGATTGAACCCAAAGCTAAGCACTTCTCCCATTGCAAGAAAGATCAATCTAGTAGGCCAAACCAAACTGATAATTCGAATAGACTTGCAAAGATAACTTAATCACACATGAAAGAATTCAGAGGAGATTCAAATATTTCTCATAGATAAACTTGATCATAATCCCACAATTCATCGGATCTCGACAAACACACCGCAAAAAGAGTTACATCGAATAGATCTCCAAGAAGCTCAAGGAGAACATGGTATTGAGATCCAAAGAGAGAGAAGAAGCCATCTAGCTAATAACTATGGACCCCAAGGTCTGTGGTAAACTACTCACAACTCATCGGAGAGGCTATGGTGTTGATGTAGAAGCCCTCCGTGGTTGATTCCCCCTCCGGCGGAGCGCCGGCGAAGGCTCCAAGATGGGATTTCGCAGATACAGAAGGTTACGGTGGTGGAAATAGTTTTTCGTGGTTGCCTCTGATGTTCTCGGGGTACGTGGGTATATATAGGAGGAAGAAGTAGGTCGGTGGACGCCCGAGGGGCCCACGAGATTGGGGGCGCGCCCAGTAGGGGGGTGCAGTCAGGTCTGATTCATCGAGGATGAATCAGAGGTGTGTGAACATGTCCTACTGTTGAGAGCTAAGTGTGTGAACACGATTTGGTAAAGGTAGCGGTGAGAGGCCATGTAGGAGTACATGGTGGGTTGTCTCACTGAAACCGTCCTCGGGAACTGAGTTCTGTGTTTCTGATCCATGAAACAGATACTACCACACATTGGGCCCGAAACCAATGGACCCTCTCGGCTTCTTAATCACCCTTGTCCTCTGTCCAGGAGTTGCAAGTAGTTTCTGGTGTTTGTAGTATGCTGGAGGCCGTGCGCAGCGCTGACCGGAGGGGTGGGCTGTGATGCGGTAGGCACGTGGCCGGGTATACCGGGCGCCCGTTTGGTGTCACGGAACCCTGTACTCATTGTTCGGGGCCGTATGTGGAAACCTCGGCCGGACTCCCTGCGGATGGAACCTGAGTAGGCGATAAACCTGGACTAGAGACTTGAGTGTTTAGGTAGGTCATGGCCGACACCCTCGTTGGGCTTCTGCTTGAAGGTTGCCGAGTACATGTCGTGTAAACGGCGGTAAGTGGTGAGAGCATGTGTGAAGAAGTACACCCCTGCAGGGTTAACATCATCTATTCGAATAGCCGTGTCCGCGGTAAAGGACTTCTGGGTTGCCTATAACAGTTCATAGACAAGTGAAAGTGGATACTCTAAAATGCGCAAGATAAGCGTGAGTGCTATGGATGGCGTTCTCGTAGGGAGACGGGAGCAGATCCATAGTGGTGTATTGATATGGTGAATATGTGGACTCGTGTGCGCCACCTCAAAAGAGTTACTTGCAGTCGTAGTTCAGGATAGCCACCGAGTCAAAGCTGGCTTGCTGCAGTTAAACTCCACCATCCCCTTTGTTGATAATGATGCATATGTAGTTAGTTCTGATGTAAGTCTTGCTGGGTACATTTGTACTCACGTTTGCCTATTTTATGTTTTTGCAGAGAGACTTCAGTCTCACTAGTAGTTCCACGTGGACTTCGACGTTTAGCTTGTTACCTCAGCTACGATCTTGTGCCCTCGGCAGGATCTAGTAGATAGTCAGGCTTCTTAGCCTTTTTCATTTGTAGATGTCTGTACTCAGACATGTTAAGCTTCCGCTTGTGCTTTGACTTGTATGCTCTGAATGTTGGGTCGTGAGACCCATGTTTGTAATATCTCGCTCCTCGGAGCCTATTGAATAAAATACTTGAGTTGTAGAGTCATGTTGTGATGCCATGTTGTATTTGCACATATCGAGCATATTGTGTGTATGTTATTGAAATGCTTGGTCTGTGTGGGATCTGACTATCTAGTTATTTATCCTTAGTAGCCTCTCTTACCGGGAAGTGTCTCCTAGTGCTTCCACTGAGCCATGGTAGCTTGCTACTGCTCCGGAACACTTAGGCTGGCCGGCATGTGTCCTTCTTCATTCCTGTGTCTGTCCCTTCGGGAAAATGTCACGCGATGAATACCGGAGTCCTGTTAGCCCGCTACATCCCGATTTACCGGAGTCCTGCTAGCCTAGTGCTATAGCCCGGATTCACTCGCTGATGACTGACACGTTCAATGTTGGGTCATGGATGCCTGTCCCTATAAGTCTGTGCCACTTTGGGTTTACGACTAGCCATGTCAGCCCGGGGACAGGCATCCATGATGGGCTGACATGGCTAGTCGTAAACCCAAAGTGGCACAGACTTATAGGGATAGGCATCCATGACCCAGCATCGAACGTGTCGGTCATCAGCGAGTGAATCCGGGCTGTAGCACTAGGCTAGCAGGACTCCAGTAAACCGGGCTGTAGCGGGCTAACAGGACTCTAGTATTCATCGCGTGACATTTCCCCGAAGGGACAGACACAGGAACAAAGAAGGACACATGCCGGCCAGCCTAAGTGTTCCAGAGCAGTAGCAAGCTACCATGGCTCAGTGGAAGCACTAGGAGACATTTCCCGGTAACAGAGGCTACTAAGGATAAATAACTAGATAGTCAGATCCCACACATACCAAGCATTTCCATAACATACACACAATATGCTCGATATGTGCAAATACAACATGGCATCACAACATGACTCTACAACTCAAGTATTTTATTCAATAGGCTCCGAGGAGCGAGATATTACAAACATGGGTCTCACGACCCAACATTCAGAGCATACAAGTCAAAGCACAAGCGGAAGCTTAACATGTCTGAGTACAGACATATACAAATGAAAAAGGCTAAGAAGCCTGACTATCTACTAGATCCTGCCGAGGGCACAAGATGTAGCTGAGGTAAAAAGCTAAACGTCAAAGTCCACGTGGAACTACTAGTGAGACTGAAGTCTCTCTACAAAAACATAAAATAGGCAAACGTGAGTACAAATGTACCCAGCAAGACTTACATCAGAACTAACTACATATGCATCATTATCAACAAAGGGGATGGTGGAGTTTAACTGCAGCAAGCCAGCTTTGACTCGGTGGCTATCCTGAACTACGACTGCAAGTAACCCTTTTGAGGTGGCGCACACTAGTCCACATATTCACCATATCAATACACCACTATGGATCTGCTCCCGTCTCCCTACGAGAACGCCATCCATAGCACTCACGCTTATCTTGCGCATTTTAGAGTATCCACTTTCACTTGTCTATGAACTGTTATAGGCAACCCAGAAGTCCTTTACCGCAGACACGGCTATTCGAATAGATGATGTTAACCCTGCAGGGGTGTACTTCTTCAACACGCTCTCACCACTTACCGCCGTTTACACGACATGTACTCGGCAACCTTCAAGCGGAAGCCCAACAAGGGTGTCGGCCACGACCTACCTAAACACTCAAGTCTCTAGTCCAGGTTTATCGCCTATTCAGGTTCCATCCGCAGGGAGTCCGGCCGAGGTTTCCACATACGGCCCCGAACGATGTGTACAGGGTTCTGTGACACCAAACGGGCGCCCGGTATACCCGGCCACGTGCCTACCGCATCACAGCCCACCCCTCTGGTCAGCGCTGCGCACGGCCTCCAGCATACTACAAACACTAGAAAGTACTTGCAACTCCTGGACAGAGGACAAGGGTGATTAAGAAGGCGAGAGGGTCCATTGGTTTCGGGCCCAATGCGTGGTAGTATCTGTTTCATGGATCACAAACACAGAACTCAGTTCCTGAGGACAGTTTCAGTGAGACAACCCACCATGTACTCCTACATGGCCTCTCACCGCCACCTATACCAAATCGTGTTCACACACTTAGCTCTCAACACTAGGACATGTTCACACACCTCTGATTCATCCTCGATGAATCAGACCTGACTCAACTCTAAGCAGTAGCAGGCATGACAAACAAGCATGAATGAGTAGACACAACAGGGCTCAAACAACTCCTACTCATGCTAGTGGGTTTCATCTATTTATTGTGGCAATGACAGGTCATGCAGAGGATAAAGGGGGTTCAGCTACCGCAACAAGTAACAGATGATTCGTTGTTGTCCTAATGCAGTAAAAGAGAGTAGGAGCGAGAGAGTAGGATTGTATTGGAATGAACAAGGGGGTTTTGCTTGCCTGGCACTTCTGAAGATAGTATATTTCTTCATTGTTGTCATCGATCACATCGTCGGTACACGTCTTACTGAGAGGGGACAAGCACCAATAAACAAAGAAGAAGCACAATCAATGCAATGCACAATATGATGCATGATCCTGACATGGCAATATGCTGTGGTTTGAGCTAATGCAACTAGCAGCAAGTTAAATGAAGTTGGTTTGAACCCTAGGTTCAAATTCAAACTCCACATGAGGCATTTCAAATGCCATTTATTCAAATTGTTGTATACAGCAGATTTAAGTTGTTCAAACATGCATGAAAATGGTACAGATGGATAAATTGGATTTTTGTGATCATTTTTCATATATAATTTATTTGATTTGGAGCTACGGTTGATTTTATATGATTTTTAGAAGTTTAGGACATTTTCTGGAATTTCCTGAATTAAAATAAATCCAGAAAATACATGTTGCATCAGCATGACATCACCCTGATGTCAGCAGGTCAACTGGGCGCCTCCAGGTCAAACCTGACCAGTGGGGTCCACTGGTCAGTGACCCAGTAATGTTTAGTGTCAATGGCAGGTGGGTCCGGGTCAACAGACACGTCAGCGTAGTCAACTCTGACTAGTGGGTCCCGCGTGATTATAAACTAATCTAAACAGAAATAAAACCTAGATTATTTAGGGCGTGGGGCCCAGGTGTCAGTGAGCTAGGTGGGTTAGTTAGGGCGTCATTAGTGGCTAATGACTGCGCCACGTCGGCTTCGCCGGAGTTCTACCGGCGGCGACCAAAACCGTGGCGGACGGAGTCGGGATTTTGCTATGGGGCTCCGTTTTGAGCGCGGTTTGCTGCTACGGCTTGCTGGAGCTCTCGCGCATCTAGTGGTGGTGGCGGCAGCAGCTGGGATGGACGGAGTTGACGGCGGCGAGCATTTCCACGGCGGCCGGAGTTCGGGCACCTGCGGGTTTAGCGTTGTAGTGCACGGGAGGGGGAGCTGGTGTGTGTGTTAGGCTCCTGGTGAGGTGTGGAGCATGTTGCCGTGCTCGGGAGTGAGCTATGGTGGCTCTGGCCTCGTATGCATCATCGCCGGCGGCGAGGAGCTCACGGCCCCGGTGAAAAGGGCGGCTAGAGTGCGGGAATGAGCGCAGGGAGGAGGGGGAATGGTGGCAGAGCTCACAGTGATCTCAACGGAGGACTCAGCAGGCTCGGGGAGGGGTCAGAGCAAGCGGGGCGGCGAGGGGGATCTCCGGCGGCCGACAGCATGGATGAGGATGATGGCGTCGCTTTGGGCATCCCGCGAGCGCGTGCTTCGTCTTGGGGCTCCGTGGCGTCAAGGCGGAGCCTCTGGACAGCACGAATTGGCGAGGGAGAGGCGATGGCCGCGGTGGTGTTCGTCGGCGGCAGCGACAGCGCTCGGTGGTTGCGTGCGAGAGAGCCAGAGGAGGAGAGGAGCTCGAGGAGAGACTGAGAGGGCCTAGGGGGGTGCGTGGCCGTCTCCGTGGCGCTGGAAGGGCCTCGAGGGCGTAAGACAGGCAGGGAGGAGGCCACGGTGTCGCCAGCGCTCGCCACCGAGCTGCTTCGGGGCGAGGGGAGGAAGACGACAGGAAGAGGTGGGCTGGGCCAGGTGGCTGGGCTGGCCGACTGGGCCGGCCAGGTGGGCTGCGGTAAGTCAGGTGAGATTTTCTTTCTCTCTCTTTTCTTTCCTGTTTTCTATTTTTCTGCAACTTTGTGACTTTATTAAAAATACTTTAACATATCCAAAAATCATGAAACTGCTCAATGCCACTGTTTGTAATATAACCAGCAGCAAACATTTTAGTTTATGATTATTTGAGCATTTGAAATATTGTATAGCATTTAAATGCCCAAATGCAAATAGAGTATGATTTAATTCAGAGCCCAATATGTCCTGCAAAAATATAAACCATTTTTGGTAGAAGCTTCCACCTCAAACCAGAAATGTTGAACATTTTTAGAGGGCATTTTGAGTTCAATGAAAAAGATTTTATTTTGACCCTAGTTGAATTCATTTGGTGCTAGGGTTTAAGCATCCCCATTTCAAGTTTAAATGAAAATGAGAATGATGCATGGATGCAATGCCACTAATTACAAGAAGATTTCTAGGGCTATGACACTGAGTTCAATGAAAAAGATTTTATTTTGACCCTAGTTGAATTCATTTGGTGCTAGGGTTTAAGCATCCCCATCTCAAGTTTAAATAAAAATGAGAATGATGCATGGATGCAATGCCACTACTTACAAGAAGATTTCTAGGGCTGTGACAGGCGCCCTCCACCCTCGTGGCCTCCTCGGTTGTTTCTTGACTTGCACTCCAAGTCCTCTGGATCACGTTTGTTTCAAAAAGATCGCTCCCGAAGGTTTCATTCCGTTTGGACTCCGTTTGATATTCCTTTTCTTCGAAACACTGAAATAGGCAAAAAAACAGCAATATGGGCTGGGCCTCTGGTTAGTAGGTTAGTCCCAAAAATGATATAAAAGTGTAAAGTAAAGCCCATAAACATCCAAAACAGGTAATATAATAGCATGGAGCAATAAAAAATTATAGATACGTTGGAGACGTATCACATCTCCAAAGATATTAGAAGATTTATCATAATTCAGATGCTGACCTGTAGCCTTTGCATAGAGATCAAGACAAGATTTAATCTCTTCGGCCTGCTCATGAGAAGCTTCAAAAAACAGAAGTGTATCATCCGCAAAAAGGAGATGCGAGATACCCGGTGCACGTCTGCAAATCTTTATTGGAGTAATCGTGCCCAGCTCAACTTTGTGTTTCAAAATTGAGGACAGACTGTCAGCAACGAACAAGAACAAGAACAGGGAGAGTGGATCACCTTGCCGAAGTCCACACAATGGGGCAAATGAATCCAAGAGGGTTCCATTGAATCTCACAGAATATCTCACCGACGTGACACATGTCATAATCCAGTCAATCCATCGGCGAGCAAAACCCATCTTTTGCATCACTTGCTTCAAGAAATTCCAATCCACCCGATCATATGCCTTTGATAGATCCAGTTTATAAGCGCAAAAGCTTTTGGAAGGGTCTTTCTCTTGTTTGATATAATGAATACATTCAAAAGCAATCAGGGCATTGTCAGTGATCATCCTACCAGATATAAATGCATTTTGCTCAGGGGTAATGATGTCATCTAAAAGAGGTCTTGACCTGTTAACCAAGCACTTGGAAACCACTTGATAAACCACATTACACAAGCTGATAGGACGGCATTGAGATAATTTTGTTGGGTTGGCCACTTTCGGAATAAGAACTATGGAAGTGTCATTTACCCCTTCTGGCATAATTCCCGTCCTAAAAAACTCTCTGACTACTCGAAAAATATTATCCTTCAGGATCTCCCAATTGTGTTGGAAGAATCTCGCGGGAAACCCATTGGGGCCTGGGGATTTTAAGGGCCCAATCTGAAAGAGAGAATCTGAGATCTCTTTATCCGAAAACTCACCACAAAGCTTTAAATTATCATCATCAGAAATTACTGAATCATACAGATCCACCACAGCCGAGGCATCCAAACCAGGATCCATAGTAAAGATTTTCTGAAAATATGAGGTGACCATATGGCCCATCGCCTGATTATCAGTTATCACATTACCAACATCATCATGAAGTTCCCGTATAATATTCTTCCTTGCTCTCCAGACTGCCTTGCTTTGAAATTTTTTCCTATTTCTATCCCCCTCTTTTAGCCATATGATCCGAGATCTTTGTAGCCATATCGTTTCTTCTCTATAGAGCATTTCACTAAGTCTGTCAGAAGCTTCCCTTATTTCTTGCCTATCAGCATTCATGTTCATCAACTCTTCAAGTCTAGTATGAGTTTTGTTTATTTCCTTTCTGATGTTCCCAAATTTCTTGTTACTCCATGATTTGAGGGAAGCATGGTTGATCTGCATCATTAACCTGACCAAGATTCTCCATACTTCCAAAGGCACTCCAAGCCTGCTTAATGATATCGGGCAAGCCAGCATCCCGCTCCCAGAAGATTTCATATCTCCGTGACTTTGTAGTTGTCTTTAGTTGTTCTGCTGCACCCCGCACCAGCAAAGGGACATGGTCCGAGCTGGGTGACGTCAAATGTTGCACTGAAGTAAACGGAAACATGTTCCTCCGTGGGTTTGTGGCCACCGCGCGGTCGAGTCGAACTCGTACATTTGCAGATCTCGCTCTCATATTATCATACGTATATGGAACTCCACTGAATCCTAGATCAACCAATTCACATGACATAAGTACATCCCTAAATGCTGCCATTTAAGCTTCGGGTCTAGGAGTTAGTGACAAATGCTCAAAACCCCAAAGTGCCTCATTGAAATCGCCAACGACGAGCCATGCAACTCTGAAACTTGTTTAAGATTTGGCATAATTGTCCACATCAAGTGTCGATCTTCCACTCTAGGCTCTCCATATACTGTCGTTAGTCTCGATTGCTCAGTACCATCTGGGCCAATGACAACATCAATGAACCGATCTCCCTTGTCAAGGACTGTAACTTGATATGATTCATGCCAAAATAAGGCCAAACCACCGCTAAGACCATTGCTATCAAAACCTTTAAGACCAAGGCGGCCTCTGTTCCTCTTCATCCGACTCACTTTCTGACGTGTTTCACATAGAAAAACGAGCATGGGGGAATGCGGTTGTACCATAGTCGCAAGATCGCGAACTGTCCGGGGGTTCCCCGCCCCCCGATAGTTCCAACTTAAGAGATTCATTGGCTCCGGCGGCCCTTCGACGAGGAGGCTGCCAAAAAGTTAACCGAAGTACTATCCACTGCGGCTCCATCTTTACCTCTCAAATTTTTCCTATTCCCATTTTTTGAGGTGTGCCATCCACCCCTACACTCACTAGTTCCTCATCTGCACCTTCAAATTGTTCAACAATCACTACAAAAAAAAGACACATCCGTGACATTTTGGGCCGAACGAAATTTTTTTCTGTCATACATATGACACTTCTATGACGATAATTGTGACAAAACCTGGTATCATCATAGATGTGGTGGGCTCCTACTTCTATGACAAAAAATCATGACAGAAAATGGGCTTTTCGTCCTGGGCGGGCCGGAGACGCAGCTGCATGACATTCTTTGGACCGTCCATGACGGAAAAAACCATGGTAGAAGCGAGGGGGAGGAAAATTTCGGGGAGTTGCCGGTTACGTTGGGAGGTCGGGGGCGGAGCGATGCGCGTTTCTCTCGTACGTACGCGCGTGTGTGCGAGGCGTTGGCTCTAACTGAACCCGAGCGAGGCATTGGGCTCTACTGAACCCGAGCGATTGCAATACAGGCTACACGTTACTGAACCCGAGCGATCGATCGATGGCTGTTAACTAAACCCGATGGAGCGATTCCTTTGCTACTGCTGCTAACTGAAGCTGATCGATGCTGCCTCTGGGATGAACAGTGAGTGTTGCGGGGGGTGGATGAACAGTAGCGGTGGCGTTGCCTCTGGATGAACAGGAACCCGTGGTGTGGAGGGCTGGATGAATAGTAGACAGTCGAGGGGTGGCCGTGGAGGCGTGGTTGAACAGGACCCCGTGGTGTGGAGGGCTGGATGAACAGTAGACGGTGGAGCGGTGCCCGTGGAGGGGTGGTTGAACAGTAGCCGGTGGAGTAGCGCGCGGTGGAGGCTGGATGAACAGGAGCCCGTGGAGGCTGGAGGAGGTCGACGGTGGAGATGAACAGTATCCTGTGAAGTCCCGTTTTGCGGTACGCCAC
>NC_041383.1:431746569-431765844 GCF_002162155.2 Triticum dicoccoides
CTGTTTTGCGGTACACCAGGCCCCTTCCGATCAACAGGACCCCGTTTCGACCGTAGGAGGTCCGTTTCCTCCATTTTGCGGTACGCCAGGCCCCTCCCGATCAACAGGACCCCGTTCCGAACGTGGCCGGTCGAACACAAGGCCGTTTCCTCCGTTGTGCGGTACGCCAGGCCTCATTTCCATCGCCTGTTCCGTCCAAGCCCTCCCGATGAACACGACCATGCATTCCGTTTTGACCCAGCCGGTTGGCTCCCCATGAACACGACGACGGTTCCAACCCAGCCATGTACTTATGCGCGAGTAGGCATTCGAGACCCTGCCCGTATGTACGTACGTGGCTGTATTTTCTTTCTTGCACCCTCGCCGTTGTACGTACGTGTACATGCTACGTGCGCGCCTCTACTATGACACGTGCGCACCTCTACATCTACGACACGTGCGCGCCTCTACATCGACCAGTATGTACGAACACGTTCGCGACCAGAATGACAATGCTACGTATGCTTTGACCAGGTGGGTCCTGACTGTCAGGCACTTCCTTGCGTGCGAAGATGTAGCTGGTGAGTCCCAGCAGTCAGGGGGCAAATCTTTTTTTTTTGCCCAGACGCACTTCCTTGCGTGCGAAGGTGTAGCTGGTGGGTCCCAGCAGTCAGGGGGGAAACATTTTTTTTTCACGAAATGTGGTGGCCCGTCCGATGGGTCCCCGCTGTCAGGTGGAGGAATAATTATTTTGCGCGTAATAAGGAGGCACTTCCTTGCTGCGGCCGTGGACCCAGCTGTCAGCCTCTCCACGTACAGTCCACGTCCGATGGAAGCCGTTCCTTGACCACGTTGACCACGCCGCGCCGAGGGCACCATGGCGGTGGACGACGGCGAGGCCTAGGAAGGGGACGACGCAGAGCCGGGGAAGACGCGGCAGTGGATGCCCACGCGTAGAGGAGTACGAGGGTTCACTGGTTCGCTGCAGTGTGAGGCTGCCGTCGCCACAGAATAACAGGGGGTGTGGGTGAGTAGAGGGATGGCTTGGCCAGCGGTGGGAGTAGTAGGGCGGTGAGGCCTCCGCCGCATCGCAGCCAGCCACGGGATGCAGGAGCACGAGGCACGACCGGCGCTGGTTTGGGCGGCTGGAGCAAGAAGACCAGAGGTTGAAGAAGCATTACGGCCGTTGGATGGACATCGTACGGTCACTGGAGCTAGAATCGTGCATATTGACTAAGTTGACAAAGCCCTCCGTCCCCGTCAACTTAGTAGGCCCACAAGTCAGCCTGCCACTATACTGGGTCCCAGCTAATAGGGGGAGTATTCATTTTTTTTGTGCGTAATAAGGAGGCACTTCCTTGCGTGCGAAGATATAGCGGGTGGGTCCGAGCTGTCAGCGGCGGTAATATTTTTTTCATGAAATACTGAGGCCCTTTCGGTGGGTCCCCAATGTCAGGTGGAGGAATCATTATTTTGCGTGTAATAAGGAGGCATTTCCTTGCGTGCGGCCGTGGACCCAGCTGTCGGCCTCTCCACGTACAGTCCGCTTCAGATGCATGTCGGTCGTTGACCACGTTGACCAGGCCGCGCCAAGAGCACCAGGGCGGTGGACGAAGGCGAGGCCTAGGAAGGGAACGACACAGAGGCAAGGAAGACTCCGCAGTTGTTTCCCACGCGGAGGGGAGTACGACTGAACGAGGGTTTACTGGTTCGTCTGCCGTCGCCGGAGAATAACAGCAGGTGTGGGTGAGTAGAGGGATGGCTAGGCCAGCGATGGGAGTACGGTGGGGCGGTGAGGCCTGCGCGGCAGCACAGCCGACCGCGGGAAGGAGGGAGCAGGCAGTCCCGTCGGCGCTTGTTTGAGCGGCTGGAGCAGGAAGAGCAGAGATTGAAGAAGCACGACGGCAGTTGGATGGCCATCCAACAGTCACTACTTGTGTGTCAACCTTTTTTTTAGGAAAGCCTCAAATCTGTGGAAAACAGCATACAACCCATCTGCCATTATTTCTAATAATTTACAGCCCATTTGCTAATTCTTAAGGTTTTGTTTGGAGCCCATATTCTTTTTGTTAGCATTACAGCCCATATTGTGGACACGGTTAAAAAATTATACGAATTTTTGCATATTTCGGTGCGGTCCGAACTGTTTTTAATCCCAAAATTTTGACTCACATTCAAACTGATTTTAAAAATAAATGTATATCAATATAAAATCCAACAAATTCTCCACGCATAAAAATTAGTGTAATTTAAAATCTCGAAATGAAAAAAAAGATATTTGAAACTAATTGCCGGTTTGATGTGTTTTAAAAATGTACAACCCATTTCTCATTACTGATAGGCCATTTTCTCGGCCAGCCGAATGAAGCTCTCCTCGTCTTGAAAGATTTGCAGCCCAACAGGCCTGACAAAGCGACTCACTTGGCAAATCACAGAAAAACTGGGTTGTGGCCTTGGACCCAGCTGTCAGCCTCTCCGCGTACAGTACTCTTCCGATGGAAGTCGCTCATTGACCACATTGACCACGCCGCACCGAGAGCACCAAGGCGATGGACGACGGCGAGGCCTAGGAAGGGGACGACAAGGAGCCGGGGAAGACGCGGCAGTGGATGCCCACGCGGAGAGGAGTACAAGGGTTCACTGGTTCGGCTGCGGCGTGAGGCTGCTGTCGCCGCAGAATAACAGGGGGTGTGGGTGAGTAGAGGGATACCCTAGGCCAGCGGTGGGAGTAGTAGGGTGCGATGAGGCCTCCACGGCATCACAACCGGCCACGAGAGGTAGGAGCACGCGGCACGACCGGCGCTGCTTTGGGCGGCTGGAGCAAGAAGACCAGAGGTTGAAGAAGCACTATGGCCGTTGGATGGACATCATACGATCAATGGAGCTAGAATCGTTCATATTGACTAAGTTGACAAAGCCCTCCGTCCTCGTCAACTTAGTAGGCTCACAAGTCAGCCACCCACTATGGTGGGTCCCAGCTAGCAGGGGGTATCCATTTTTTGGTGCGTAATAAGGAGGCACTTCCTTGCGTGCGAAGATATAGCTGGTGGGTCCGACCTGTTAGCGGGGGGGGCATTTTTTTGCGAAATACAGAAGCCCTTCCCATGTACAGTGCATGTACAGTGCATAATAAGGAGGAACTTTCCTTGCGTGCGACCATGGACCTCGTGGGTCCTAGCCGTCAGGCTCTCCACGTAGAGTCCTCTTCCGATGACTCTCGTATGTTGACCACGCCGCACCGGGCGCACCGAGGCGGTGGACGACGGCAAGGCCCCAGACTGGAACGACTCGGAGATGGGGAAGACGCGGCAGTGGAGTCGTAGACGGAGAGGAGTGGGAAACTTGACTGGTTCGGGTGCGGGGTGGGCCTACACTCGGCAGAGAATAACAGGAGGTGCGGAGTGGAGGGATGGCCTGGCCGTCGGCGGGGTAGAGTTTCGCTGACAAGCGCAAAACAACGCCGCTGGACGCCGAAGGCTGGAGCAGGCGGTTCCGGCAGCGCTGGGGGAAGAAGACGAGAGGTTGAAGAAGAATGCCTGCCGTTGGATGTAAATCCAACGCCTTCTTAGGCTTCGACCTACTGGACCACATGTCAGCCAGTCCATTTGTCTTTTTAGTCCATTTAGTGTGCTGGGTGAAACAATGATGTAGCATCTATGCAGCCCGTTTAAATCCAATTTGCATTTTTCTCGAAATCCACGGACTTGCTGGGCTGGGTGAAAATATCATGTTGGGCTAGACGGAGAAATGTTATAAAAACATAAACACATGATTGCACGTTAGTAAAATCTTTGCAAGCTTATGTACGCAATCACTAGGAGTTAACTTGGCAAGTTATATATAAACAATTATTATTATTATTTTGTAAGAACTTTCAACTTAGGAAATAAAATATCATTTTAATTTGATGAGTTAATAGTACGTGGGGTATTATTATTTTTTAATCTAGACGTGGGACAGTTGAGTTGGTTCTAGGGGAAAGTACTGGAAGAAAACTCAGTTTACATCAAAACAGAAAGTGGGAGAAAATTCAGAGACCTGTTGGGTCAACCTGAGGAGAGGAATATGTTGGGAGGAAGGAGATTCAAAGCACGGCAGCCAAGTGAACTAGTTTTTTTACGAACAAGTGAACTAGTTTACATACATTAGCAAATAGCCACTAAAAAAAGCAATCAGGTTAACGGGTTCTTAAATGAAATATTTCGGACAAAATAGATAATTACGACACATAGGCTAATGCATGAAACACTCAGATGATAAAGGTGCTTATAAACAGATAAAGTACAACATCTAGACCTTCCTGGCACGCTTGATCATGACGCTGCGGCTGTCCGTGTACTCATCGGTTACGGGAAGCAGACACGCCCTCATGTCCAAGATCTGCCTGTACATGCCGTAGCATGCCTATGCGTCCTTGGCCGCATAGGTTATGTAGGCTAGATTCAAAGGTACCTCCCACGTGTTCAGGTCGTCTTCTTTCATGTTGGCGTATCAGGGGTCGATGATGGTCTCAGCGAGGTCAACCACGGAGTCCTTCTCCTGCCCGTTGCTGATGATCTTGTATTGCTTCTGGATGTCGACAAGCTTGTTGCACCAGATGGCTGAATCATCGCATTCTTCCTTCTCTCCACCATAGTGAAGGTGCAGTTGGCGCTGCCGATGAAACGGGTGAATGCTCCAGAACCTGGTGCAGCCATTGGACTGAGGCGAGGCAGAGCTTCACCGAGTCTGTATCGTTAGTGTACATCACATTCAACTTGGTACAGCCATAGGACTGAACGGCGAACTAACTCCTTGCTGAAGTCCATATCCAGAAGGCTCACCCCTCATATCGCCATTGGAGTCTCTTCGAGTGAACGAGTGTGTAGGCGGCGGCAGCAGTTCATTTTTCAGCTCTTGGGGAACTAGATTCAACAGTAAACTGAGTGTGTACAGGCTACAACAGTTACTACCCCTCCCTCGTCCGCTGCATGCCCGGCAGAAGATGCACCCTCGGCGCATTCAAACGCCTCCATTAAGAAACCTACTCCGGCCACACGTCGGTTCACGAGCGGGTCTGTATTGGTACTGTAATAACAGGAGTTAGTGGTCACTTTACTTAAATTTAATTAGCTTTAATAGAAATTTATACTTAAAACAAGCAATGCATTGGCGCGTTCTATCAGTGCCACGGGATCAACATGCACAACAATTAGAATTATTATTCTCAGGACGCACACGATCAGCACATTTGTCGCACTTTCACAAAGATAATACTACCAAGTTCGAATTGTTTGTTATGGTTGCTATCCTCTGCATCATCATGTCGTGTTTCCCAGCTTGCAAGATTCAGAACCAACAAATAAGATCCAAATAATAAGTACAACAAAGATGCCTACACATCTCATTGATTCCCAGCTTGCAAGATTCAGAACCAACAAATAAGATCCAAATAATAAGTACAACAAAGATGCCTACACGTCTCATTGATTCCCAGCTTGCAAGATTCAGAACCAACAAATAAGATTCAAATAATAGTACAACAAAGATGCCTACACATCTCACTGATTCCCAGCTTGCAAGATTCAGAACCAACCCATTAGAGCCTTTTGATAAAGTGAATATCGGGATTAAATCCATCTTGGCTAGCCATGTCATACAATCGAAGAACTTGGCGAATGCTCTTGACCGTCACAACATCTGTAGTAGAGTATTCCTGTTTGCACAACATGTTTGCATAGCACAAACAAGGAGACAGCAGAGCATGATTTCGCTTTAGTTGAACCATTTTGTGCAGTTCCACCAAAATTGAGAGATGTTGCTCTTGACCGTCACAACATCTGTAGTAGAGTATTCTTGTTTGCACAGCATGTTTGCATAGCACAAACAAGGAGACAGGAGAGCATGGTTTCACTTTACTTTAACCATTTTGTGCAGTTCCACCAAAATTGAGAGATGTTGCCCACGTGACATTTTAGTTGAACTGCACAAGACACTCATTCCAAAAAAGTGTTTTGTGCAGTTCACCAAAAGGTCACAATAGCAACAAGGTGAAATGGATATCCCTATCTGCACAAAATGATAGAAAGTAAACAGTTGCTGGTCAATAAGAATATACGAAACATATACAAAATGAAAAGAAGCATCTTAATTATGTTCATGGCAATCACGCAAGGACAGTAGAAATTTTGAAACATCAGCAATGCTTCATGTTACCAGAAGCATTACGATCAACAATGATATTCCTCAGATATGGGATTACTTTAATGGTGGCATTGCTTGTTTACCAGACACAGTAAATCAACAGTAGCTAAAGAGTTGGTTTAAGGGCATGGGACCGTGGGGACACCAGGACACTCAGCAGCGTAAAGGAGCAACTTACTTATCATACTGGGGAAAACAGCAGGAGTGCCATTTGTAACACAGTTTATTGCATCTTATCACTGGAGGAATTAGATTAACAATAACACTGGTTAGACATGTCCCTAAGGTAACAGTGTGATCGCTTCATTTTACATGCGCCCTTACAGCAAAAGGTTGGTTTACCCGCAAAAAAACTAGCAAAAGGTTGGTATAAGGACATGCGACAGTGGACACATCAGCATAATGTACTTGCAAGGAGGCATAAAGTGGTGATGTTGAGCTTGTTCACGCTATGTGAGGGCAGCAAACCTAATCCTGGAGACCTTTTATTATGTGACGGCAGCAAATCTAATCCTGAGACCTTTTACTATGTGAGGGTAGCAAATCTAATCCTGAGACCTTTTACTATGTGAGGGCAGCAAATCTAATCCTGAGACCTTTTACTATGTGAGGGCAGCAAATCTAATCCTGGAGACCTTTTACTATGTGATGGAAGCAAATCTAATCCTGGACATACTCTGTTGACTTGTCCACCAGCCGCCACTTTCTATCCTTTTTTCAACCAATAATAGATCTGTTCCTTATCCAGTTTGTACTGCGTTTTCCCATTATTTCCCTTTTCAACCAAGAGACCGGTTGGGTATCCGGTCTCTACTACTTTCACCATATTATTTCCTCTTTGAATCAAGTCCTAGATTCATGCCACAACTTTCCCCCATTTCTTCGTTGTTTGAACAAAGCCCTAGATTCGAATGCATGAAGTAGCTTTACCTCTAATAATACTAAAAATTTAGGTGGCTTTTGAAGAGCTGATGGGAGTAGAAAAAGATGCACATGCAGACACATGGGGAGCCGGGGCAGTAGAGCAAGGCCGCTTTCGAAGAACTTATACCTGAGGTTCACCGGGATGTCGGCGGTGGCAGGTCGGATCTGCGGACAATACGGCAGGGAGGAAGAAGGGTCGGAGGACCTCCTGAGTCGGCGCTGTGTTGGAGAGAACGGCACGGGCAGAGGATCGGGCGCCTCCGGCAGCTATGGGTTTCCTCCCTCGGCTGCGATGACCGCGTGAACGATGCACCTTTTAGTCCTCTACACACACCGACCGAAGGGATCCGGCCGGATCTGTGACCAACGGTGAGCAGAGAGAAATGTCTCTACCGTTGTCTTGTTTATATCTGGAGAGGATGAGAGAATGAAGAGAGCAACCCTAGTAAAGCAAGCGCTCAGGCCCCTGCGTCCATATATAGTGGAGTGATTATCTTTTTTCTCTCCACAACAAGCGTTTCAATTTGTGTACGTGGCATTAAAGAAAAGAAACTCTCTATTTAAGGTGACTACTCTACGACTCCTACTTACTACTACTACAGTACTACCTCCGTCCTGGTTTATCCTTTTATAGTTTTTGCCAAATTTTGACTAAAGATTTAACTAACAAAATGTTAATGCATGTCAAGAAAAATTATCTCATTGGATTCGTATTTGAACATAGTTTTGAAAAATATAATGTTTGGTGACATGCGTGAACATTTTCTTTGTTTAATCTATGGTCAAAATTTGGCACGAAATACAACGGGGACCAATAAACCCGGACAGAGGTAGTATAGTTCACTTGTGCTCCCCGCCCCTCCATTCATTGAACAACCCCACGGGTGAATAAACATACAGTAAGTACTGTATTTATATAGAACGAACAAGCTCGAACTATTTTCGCGTACTTAAAAGTTGAGGGCGGGGCTTTTCCCGGGCAGTACACGCGGCAGTTTTTGGGTAGGCGGTTTGACAGAGAGGCGAGGAGGGTGAGTGAGTGGGGCTGTGCGATTTGACGGCGCGTTACTCCTGGAAAGACTTGTGATATGACCACTCACTATAGTCATGAATTACTGGCGCTCCGACCGGGGTGATGCCCCCCTTCCGTTTCGCGCTCTAATCTGGTGCATGACACGTCGACCCGGATGCTGGCTCTCCCACATGTCGGAGTAGTAAGAAGGAGCAAAGAATGATGCAGTATATACTAGTACTATACTACTCCCTCCGTTAATAATATATAAGTCTTTGGAGAGATTTCACTATGGACCACATACGGAGAAAAATGAGTGAATCTACACATAAAATGCATCTATATACATCCGTATGTGGTCCACAGTGAAATATCTACGAAGACTTATATTTAGGAACGGAGGGAGTACTACTCACGTCGGAGGAGTGCGAACCACGGCAGCCCAGTGAACCAGCCGTGCGAACCACGGTAGCCCAGTGAACCAGCAGTAGAAAACAATAATGTGGTGATATGGCCATAAAAACAATGTGCTACGGTCCACATTGTAGCATGTACAGTAACACTCCTGTTTGTTTGGATCCCTGAGTTAGAGCTAGTTTGGGTTGAAATAGCCTCAAATTATCGAAACAAGAGGGGTTAGTTTGAGCTAGTTTGCTCTAACCCAGCTAAAAAAACTAGCCCGGTGGAGAGGTTCTAATTGGGTTAGTTATCCTGGGCCCACTAAAAGAGAACTAAAAAAATCTCACCTGCCCGCACCAGATCGCTCCCCTAAAAAAATCTCACCTGCCCGCACCAGATCACTCCCCCCCCCCTCTCGCACGACTCCTCTCTGTTCCCCATAGGGCCGCCCGCCCAAGCGCCACTTGCCCTCTCTCTCCTCCGGCCGCCCTCTCCTTCCGGCCTCGGCCGCCCTACTCCGGCCGCCCTCTCCCTCCGACCTTCGAAGGTCGACCCGCTCCCCCTTCACCAGTCATTTTTCTCCCTCTGTCGTGCACGGCGGCGGCGCATCTACCAGGGAGGTCGCGAGAGGGGTGAGTTTGTTCATTCCTTCTCTGTCTCACGGCCATATCGTTGATCTTGCTTGCTCTAGCGCTAATTCTGATTTGGAAAAGTAGAGCCTGATCAAACTTGCTATAGATTTGTGGTGCACGCATGGAGTTGTTTGATGCTGCTTGAGGAGGTAATAAATCTTTCTAGAGGCCCAAAGATTCAGGTCACCTTTCTAGGTATTTCAATTTCAGGCTTGCATTATTTGTAGAGGCCCAAAGATTCAGTTCACCTTTCTTGGTATTTCAATTTCAGGCTTGCATTGTTTCTAGAGGCCCAAAGATTCAGTTCATCTTTCTAGGTATTTGAGTTTCAGGCTTGCATTATTTCTAGAGGCCCAAAGATTCAGTTCACCTTTCTAGGTATTTCATTTTCAGGCTTGCATTATTTCTAGAGGCCCAAAGATTCAGTTCACCCTTCTAGGTATTTCAGTTTCAGGCTTGCATTATTTCTAGAGGCCCAAAGATTCAGTTCACCTTTCTAGGTATTTAAGTTTCAGGCTTGCATTATTTCTAGAGGCCCAAAGATTCAGTTCACCTTTCTAGGTATTTCAGTTTCAGGCTTGCATTATTTCTAGAGGCCCAAAGATTCAGTTCACCTTTCTTGGTATTTTAGTTACAGGCTTGCATTATTTATAGAGGCCCAAAGATTAAGTTCCCAGTCGGCAGCAAGCGGCCCTGCTACCCATGCCGGTGTCGACCTCAACTCGCAAGGGCCAGCGTCGGAGGGGTTCCCGGGGCTTGGGCTCTACAGAGCCTTCCTCCAGAGCGACGATGGCGAGCTCCTCCGTCGGTGCGTGAGGGGCTCCGGGCTCCCTCCCTATCGTGAACAACTTCAATGATGAGTTAGCTCATTCTTTGTTTCATGAAGTGTTTTTTTTATTTTGTGAAGCTTGATTGACGACTTGTATGTTTAAGTGGGATATCTCATTTGTATGGACAAAGTGAAAATTATCATGTTTTGCATGCTTGATTGTATAGATGGTTCGTTTATGTCAATTGTGAGCGGGAGGAGGCCAGAGAAGAGCCGGCCACACCAAGAGGGTGCTTGGATCCAAGGGACTTATTTTAGTCTGACTAAAAATAGGGTCCAAAGTAGTCAAATGATTGAGATAGAGCATTTATTGTCAATCTAACCCTGCCATCCATACACCTCTTTGGTTTAGAGTTAGTTCAGGGTTAGAATCTAACTCTAACCTCTAACTGAGTTAGAGTTCTCCTTGTCTCGGTTCATCGCCATCATACTTTCCCCATTCCCGTGTTTTCAGTATCCTGCGAATCAAAGAGGCCCTTTTTTTGGGGGAAAATCAAAGAGGCCCTTAGACTGGTTTAGGTCCGGTCATTTTTTATAAACGTGTTATGTCCAAAATTTAATGAACGTGCTCTGGTTTCCATGAAAATAATCCGGTTTCATGTAGTAATTCATTGATTTATTTATTCTTCTGCGGGGGTTTGCATGTAATTCGTGAGGTCTGAAATGTAAAGTCCCCCGGCATATGCTCCAAGTCGTGCATGCACTACGACCCAGATGCTCTATGTCCCACATGTCGGCGAATGGGAGCACGTGGAAATAGCCTAGGAGTACATATAGGAGGATAAATGCGTGAAAAATATGTACTGTGAAGCGTAGTCGCGGTTCGAAAAGTAGACCTAAAGTGATGACAGCGATAGGTCGCACGCACCCAACTAGTGGTACTAGACATACGACTAATTTTTCCCTCAAAAAAAAGAGGCACGAGTGCTCAGTACTCCTATTCTATAAACACGAGTCCCATTTGATAACAGCGTCCGTGCTACAGCTAGCCCTCCTCCCTCGTTTCTCTCTTCTACTCTCTAAGAGCATGGTTAATAATATAGCCAGCTGCTAGCTATATGATGTTGCTATGTCACATATAGTCAAGTTTATAGCCAACAAGTACAATAGCTAGATATAAATATGTACTACTTTGTTGATACATGGCCCATTCCACTCTCTCACAAAGTACCTAGGAGCACGTGCTGCAGCCGGCTGTTAACTAGTAGCCCGCTTCTCTTCTCTCTCCTCTTCTCTCTCTTCCAAGTAAGCAAGAATATAATATTTAATGTCTTACAGCCCGCCTACATCACCTTATTGTACTTGCTCTAAACTCGGCCGACGCCCGGTGGGTGGGGTGGGTTTGCTCAACTGCGGCCCCACCTCACAGTGAAAATGTTACGACTGGAATAAAAAATGCCATATAGTCCCTCCGTTCATAAATATAAGCCTTTTAGATACTACTTCAAATGGAATACAGCATACAGATGTATGAAGACATAGTTTAGAGTGTAGATTCACTCATTTGCTCCGTATGTAGTAGTCACTTGCTTGTGGCTTCTGGTCACTTGGTCTTGGATTGGAGTGAGCAGTGTAGCGCAGAGACTTGGGAGTAGATGGATTGGAGTGGTGGGGCGCCTTTATTATATGAGAGTCCAAACTCTGTTGCATTCACATCGTGCTGGCTCTAGTGTGCTTCTTCAATTAATTCCCTCTCCATGTAATTGAGGATGCATCATTGACCGTTCAACGTCTCGAGAACCGCTACCCTCTTCCTCCTTGGCATTCAAGCACCTATGGACCCGTCGACGACAAGGTGCCTATGGTGACTTCGTAAATTTCAAGATGATAGTGCCGTGCGTGTGTGCGTTCATAGGGGTGAGTGTATGCACGTGTATATGAGCGCTTGCATCTGTACTGTGTCAAAAAAACGTAAATGCGTGTCAAAAAGAGACTAGTCAATATACTCAATATTGTGCACCTCGAAGAGGAAAATGATAGAACTAGTACGTATTTATTTACGGTGCAGATTCACTCATTTTGCTCCATATGTACTCCGTCTCGGTGTAGTCTAGTCACTTGTTGAAATCTCTAGAAGGGCAAATACTCCTTTCTGGTTTACAGGGCTATACTAGCAAGTAGTTGTACATACTAGTACAATAGTGGGCTCACATAGCAATTTTGTCTCATGCAAGAGCCTGGCTATATGCGTGCTCCAATGTTCGCAACTGCAACGTTCGGTTTGCGCTCGGCTCTTCGTCTCTTCGAGAAGACAAACAATGATGTTACTACTACTGCTTCTACAGTGTTGAATCCACTGCTGCATGTCCGTCCACCGCGAGTGGGAGGATAACTTGTTGTGGAAGTACTACTACTAAGCAAAAGCCTGTCCTCGTTTGCGAGCAACCGCGCGCATGGGCGAGGGAGAAGGCGTGTAGTAAAATCAAGCTTCTCCTCGTTCTACGAGTTGATGCAACACATCATAGCACTGGCCCCACATGCTTGCCTCTAAACTTGGCTGAAAGACCCACAGTGTACAATATATTTGCTGCAACCTCTAACATTTACCCACCACAAATTAAAATATATGTGGCCGTATGCATCGTTCTGATGCAGAGGCCGGGGAGTCCCCCCTTTTCGAAAAAAACAAATTAAAATATATATTCCTGTCTTGACCAGATGAGCGTGCAAACTACAATCACCAGGGTGACAGGTAGGTCCAGAAGACTATTTTAATTTAAAAAAACTTCGAGATGGCCACATAGCATGGAGCCGACCCCAACGATTTTAAGCTTATAGGCACGGTACACGCTATCTAGACTACTCTACACATGAAACTTCCACATGAGCGTCTGGGCTGCGCTTGGCTCTTCGCCTCTTCGGGAAGTCGAACAATGATGGTGTACTACTGCACTGGAGGAGTACTACAGTACGCTTCTGGCCATCTGGCACCGATTGAACTGCTGCATGTCCACCGCGTGCGGGAGGGAGAGCGTGTAGCGAAATCTTCTCCTAGTCTTGCCAGCCACCACGCTCATGGGCGAGGGAGGGACCCTCCTGTCTTTGCGTGTATGACAGGTGGGCCCGACAGGTGTGTGGCCAACTTGTCATACAGCCAAAGGCAGGTGCAGTTAAGTCCGCGAGGGAGAGGATAATCAAACTTCTCATTGATGTACGAGTTGACGCGACACATCAAAGCACTGCACTCAATATATTTCAATAATTTGCGTTTGCTGATGCATTAATTACAACGCATGCATGCATGCCGTGACTCTTCTTTTGATAGTACTTGCATGTGTTGATTTAATGCACCTTGAAGGATGGTTGTACACGAGGAGGGCGAGATCATGCAGACCGAACAAGAACAGGACCCAACGATGAGCTCTCTAAGGTCTCTATGGACCTCACCGTGCTCCACTGCCCCTTATGCCTCCGCCCCTTGACGCCTCCAGTGTATGAGGTTCGAATAGACCTTGTCCGTTTGGCTGATTGAGCAAGGTGCAGGTTTCTTGATTGATGTGCTATTGGATTGATTTCTGCAGTGCAAAGGAGGGCACCTGTCCTGCGCGGACTGCCGCGTCGAGCACCCTGGGAACCAGCGGCAGTCCCAGAAGTGCGAGCGCGGCGGTGGCTTCGACGTGAACACGGCGGTGGACTCCATCTTTTCGTCGGTGAGGGTGGAGTGCCCACACAAAGGCTGTGGGCTCTATGTCACTTACCACAAGCTCGCCGATCACCAGAGCGTGTGTCCGCTCGCGCCCTGCAAATGCCCCGTGCCCGTCTGCGGCTACGAAAGTCCGCTGCCGGCGCTCTACCACCACAACAACACCGCGCATCCCAGGCCCGTGCACAGGATCCAGTACGGCAAGGTGCTCAGCTGCAAGTGCCACTGTCGGAGCCACGGCTCTAGCTGTTCGCGGAGGAGGACCGCCACGTGTTTTTCTTGGTCGGTGGCGTGCTCGACATCGGCGCGCCTATCGCCGTGTCGGTCGTCTGCATCAGAGCGGGGGCGTCCCCACTGCCGCACTACTTGGCCAAGCTGTGGGCGAACGGCCCGTCGGGGGAGCCCAAAGGCACGACCGGCGCCGTCAAGGTGGAAATGGAGGTGACAAGCAGCAAGGATCCCAGCGACGTCGATGTGCAGGAGCTGACCTTCTTGACAGTTCCACCCAAGCTACTGGCCGGGGCTAAGCTTGTGTCCCTCCACATTCAGATTGACAAGCTCACGTCCTAAATGTTTCGACAGTGCCTTCTGTTTATCTTAGTAATATGCTAATATAGGGATTACCTTTGTCTACCTTAGATTAAGAAATGGTGGGTTTTGGTGGCGCTGCAGCAATTACTTCGACATCAGATCAGTAATTTCCAACAGTCGAACAGATATTTTGTGTCTGTTGGATATAAAGTTCCTTTGGGTAAGAGTACTACTTTTCATCAAAATGGATAAAAGGAGATGTATGTAGACGTATTTTAGTTCTAGACATGTCCCTTTTTATCCATTTTGATGACAAGCACTCCCTCTGTTCCATAATACATGCCTTCCATTTGTCAAAATATAGATGTATCTAGACATGTTTTAGTATATAGGTACATCCATGATAGAGCCAATCGGGTGGTTGAGAACACTACAATTCGTAGCTACAGATGCATGTGTGACTCCCAAATGCAGAGGCCGGGGGTCATCATCCTCCTTTTCGAGAAAAAATAGACGCATGTGTGAGAGGACGAGTGCGTGCGTGCACCTCTTCTCTTCCTGTATAACGTACTACTAAACTCAGAGTACAAGTTTTTGAGCTTGTGTCTCGTCACATTCCAAATTACTCCACGCTATATTGAATTGCAAACCTGTTCACACCGATCACAACCTAAATGGTTTCCCACTTAGGAGTGTATTAGTACCACGCTAGTATATTGAATTCCAAACTTGTTCACACCGATCACAAACTAAACGGTTTCCCACTTAGGAGCATATTAGTACTCGGTTATAAATACTAGTATGCCAAGATGACTGCACATTCCTCCTCAACTCCTCATCCACAAAAACAAACAAGTCATTCAGCATCCTTCCCTTGCGTCTGCCATGGCCAGCGTGAATTCTGGGTCGAGAGATTGCTACCAGAGAGAGGCGAGCATGGAAGCGGAAGCACGAGAGATGTCCCGCCTCGCTGCGAGAGCAGCCGACATGTCCCGCCGCGCGGAAGTAGCAGCACAGAGGTCCCGCCGCACCGTCGATGCAGCAGACTGGTCCGGCCACGCCGCGGAAGCAGCAGAGATGTCCCGCCGTGCCACGAATGCAGCAGGGATGTCCTGCCGCGCTGCGGCGGCCTGGGAAAATTTCTCGCGGGCAGGAGATGACTATTACAGGTGCGTGCATGCGATCGTCCATAGCCAGATGGATCAGATCACCGGCTTGGCGAGGTTGCAGGATGACATGAAAGCCTCGTTTGAACAGGCTACCGGCATCATCCGGCAACTAAGGGAGGGCAATGAGAGGCTCCAGGCCGAGCATGACCTGCTGAGGGAGAAGATCATCTAAAGTGTAGACCAGCAGGAGGAGACCAATGCCTTGTTGAAGAGGACCGGCCTCATCGTCAAGAAACTTATGGGCGAGAATGACATGCTCCGCAACGAGCACCAAAGGCTGGTGGAGGAATCCGTGGATGTTCTCAAGCAGCGTCTTGAGGACACGAAAGAGCTCATCGCCGCTCGCCGCGCCCGCGGCCTGCAGCAACGCATCAAGAAAGTAGAGATTAGCGAGCCAGATCCTTGTCTTCCTTCTTCTTTTGCCCTTGTGTATTTCGGGCGTAGCCGCATGTGGATTTTTTAATTATCTTTCTAATTATGTAAGACAATTAATCGTCCTTATCTTTCTGTGGAAGATCAATGTTGCGAGGCTGGAATGAAGAAAAGTCTTGCTGTGGCGACCCTGGCGTTGCTGTTCTTCTAGTTGCTGCTAGGCTTCCTTTAGTTTCCTGGTTTCTTTTGATGTAATAATCGGTTTAGGATGTCGATTGTGTCGTCGATTGTGAAATGTTGGGTTCTAGCGCGGATGTTTGGCCTTTGTTGGCCTCTTAGGGATGTTGCGATTTCAATCTGGTACTTTTACTCCTTCGTGTTAGGCTGGAGTTGTGCTGAACTTCTTGTGAATTGTGGTGGTTTTCAGTAATGAAAATAGGAAGGGGCAAGCCCTTCTTTGATAAAAAAATCATCCTTATATATTCATCAGTCTTGCTATAAGTCGCAGTAGATGCTATATAGGTCCGTCGGATCTTACATCAAGATCCGTGCTGTCAGATTTTCTTTTTTCTCTCTTAAATCTCAGTCGAGTGAGACATAGCCACGCCATTAAACAGAGGCTCGGGCGCCAATAATGGATACCTTGGGAGAGAGGTGGACAGCAGATGGAGGTCAAAGGGCTCTCCTCCCGATAAGCACGCGCAGGGGTCTGATCGCACGCCTCTTGTACTCAAATAGCTACCCTGCACGGCGCCTCCTAGCTAATAAAAAATGGGGACGCGTGGAGGCATGTAAATGGTACTAGTAAGTAGAACGCCCACGGTTTCAATAATACTTGTGTTTCCGATTGTAACGTGACAGCACTTGTTCCAAAATGACTTTGTTGATTGTTAATGTGTGCGCCTTCGCAAATCGGACTGCAAATTTACCACAGCATGTTGGTGCCATGTCATGGCACGAAGCCAAGTTTCATTATTTTCATGCGTGTTTTGGATTTACAGGAATTAAAAAACTAAGTTTCTCAATGTTTCCAACCCAGCCACGATGCCCAGAATTTTGAATTTCATTCCCATTTCTTGCATGGAACCTAGAAATTTACCCGAGGACACACATGTGATTTTTCAACCAACTTTGGTGCACTGGAACATGTGCTTGTATTTCAAATTTGAATTATGCACACAAATGTGACACGTTCCCTTCCAGAACCACGAGCCTTCTTGAGAGAAGCTCCGATTTGCAAGAAGCTTGTAACAAAATTTGTTCCTATTCGGCCAATTTTTTTTACCACGGCATGGTACTACCATGACATGACACCATGCCAAGTTTCATGATTTTAAAACCAAGTTTATCAATGTTCTTGACCGAGCCACGATGCCCAGATGTTTGAATCTTATTCTCATTTTTTGCATGGGAGTAGAAATTCACCCGAGGACACAAATGTGATTTTCAACCAACTGTGGTGCACGGGAGCACGTGCTTGTAGTTCAAATTTGAATTATGCACATTAAATGACCAAAAACTCAATTAATGTGTAAATAAGGCCAAACGAAGCCGGAATAATTCCAAAATTTAATAGGGCACTCATGTAGTTCTATGTTGCCTTTGTAAATAAACTCAAGGGGGACAACGTATATCGTTTCGCACTCAAAGGTGACACGTTCCCTCTCAGAACCACGAGCCTTCTTGAGAGAAGCTTCGGTTTGCAAGAAGCTTATACCAAAATCTGTTCCTATTCGCCCATTTTGTTACCACAACATGGTAGTACCATGACATGACATCCATACCAAGTTTCATGATTTTCAGACGTGTTTTGGATTTATAAGAATTTTAAAACCAAGTTTCTCAATGTTCTCGGCCGAGCCACGATGCCCAGATGTTTTAATTTTATTCTCATTTCTTGCATGGGACCTAGAAATTCACCCGAGGACACAAATGTGATTTTTCAACCAACTTTAGTGCACGAGAGCATGTGCTTGTAGTTCCAATTTGACTTATGCACATTAAATGACCAGAAACTCAATTAATGTATAAAAACGACAAACGAACCCAGAATAATTCCAAAATTTAACAAGCCACTAATGTAGTTCTATGTTGCCTTTGTTAAGAAACTCAAGGGCGGGGGGTGGCACGTTCCCTTCTTAGAACCACGAGCTTCCAAATCGGCCCAATTTTTTACCACAACATGTTAGTGCCATGACATGACACCATGCCAAGTTTCATTACATGAATTTAAAATCTCAGTTTCTCGATCTTCTTGGCAGAGTCATGACACCCAGATGTTTGAATTTCATTCTCATTTCTTCCATGGGACCTAGAAATTCAACCAAGGACACACATGTGATTTTTCAACCCACTTTGGTGCACCGGCGCATGTGCATGCAATTCATATTTAGATTATGCAGAATAAAAGTCCAGAAACTCAATTAATGTATAAAAAAGGCCAAATGAACCTGAAATAATTCCAAAATTTAACAGGGCACTCATATAGTTCTATGTTGCCTCTGTAAATAAAATCAAGGGGGAGGCAGCGTGTATCGTTTCGCACACAAAGGTGATACGTTCCCTCTCGGAACCACGAGGCTTGTTGAGAGAATCTCCGGTTTTGCAAGAGGCTTATACCAAAACTTGTCCCAATTCAGCCAAAAATTATACGTATGAAAACAGGGTTTAGATTATCCTGAACATCTCGCTACCTAGACCAATAATGTACTATGATTTGAATTCAACATAAAATGGATACAGATATTTGAATTGGAGAGAGTATGGTACATGTAGTTCATAGTGAAATATGATTACTGCTATATGCATGTCTTTTTGTTATCAAGATAATATTTAAATTATTGTATAACTTGACAACAATCATATTCAAATAAGGAATATTGATTCAAATTTAGTCCACATGGTAGACGATAATATATATGTTCACATGGTGGAGTAAAATGTTCATATATGATGGAAGATCAAAATGTATGACTACATCAATTATAAACTGCAAGGTCACCTAATGATATATTCGAATTCAACATAACGTGGATTCAAAAATTGAAATTTGAGATCATGGCATCTGTAATCATATAAAAAGGGACATTACTCTTTCTTTGGTGGGAATTGCTTTGTTTTTTGTTGTTGTTGAGGGAAGTGCGAATCGATTTGGTACTGTGCAGGGTAATCATGTTCTCCCAATTTTTTTACATTTTTCTTGTAGTTTTTTCAATGGCATCTATAGCAATATAGTAAAAGGGGACATGACTCTCTTGTGTCTTGTATGATTTTTTTTACACGTTAAGTTTGTTCTACCAAACAAGGAATCCGCACCTTGTTATCCCGAAATTTTCAAGCTCGAGTATCTTTTGTCTCACCTGCTTTGAAACTCCCGCTTCTTCAACCCGGCCGCGCCTTGTTATCCCGAAATTTGGACGCACGCGAGAACTCCCTCCTCATCCAAAATCGCTCCCGCAGCCCAGACACGCGAAATCCCCCTTCTACCCCTCAGCCGGAAATGAAGCTCCACGTTGTGGTGTCAAAACCGGTGGGGGTACGCTGGTAACTTACCCTACATTTCGGACAAGCGCGTCCCTAAGCTTGGATCCCCCCTACCCCTT